>NC_056743.1:852253549-852363549 GCF_019279795.1 Protopterus annectens | reverse complement strand
AATCCTCCAAAGCTAGTTACAAAAACAAAATTGCCACTGATTCTAAAGACAACCACAAAGCATTCTATAGCTATGTCAAGAATCTCAATGGCAACACTCAGATCTGCTCTGAGTTACAGCACAATGGCACTAAATATACAGACCCAACTGATATTGCCAACATCCTGGCAGATAGGTTCAGTACTAACTTTACCCCCCTCTCACCCCCTAAAGAACCCATCTCTATACCGGAAGAATGCAAAGTTTCTGTAATCATGGCTGCACAGGTAAAAACCACACTCTCCAAAGCCAAGAACACAGCATCCATGGGACCAGACAACATCCCAGGCTGCGTTCTACATGAACTACAGAATGAACTGGCTCCCCACATAAGTACCATGTTCAATCATAGCCTCACCTCAGGCTTTGTACCTGCTGAATGGTGCACAGCGATGGTTATCCCACTCCACAAGGGGGAAGCCACCATGGCCCCCAGGAACTACCGCCCCATTAGCCTGACAAGCTTGGTCTGCAAGGCCATGGAATGTATCATCATGGAACTTATAAACAAAGACATTGGTAATCTCCAAACTCTGGACCCCACCCAGTTCGGGTTTGCAAAAGGCAGATCATGTCTCCTAAACCTGATAGGTTTCTTTGAAGCAGTCACCAAAGCCGTAGACGAGGGTAAGGTGGTTCACACAGCCTATCTAGATCTTGCCAAGGTGTTCGACACCATCCCCCACTCTGGAATTATATATAAACTCACTAAACTAGGTATAAATCCCTATGTCACAAGATGGGTTGCCAACTAGCTCACTGACAGAACCCACACTGTGAAAGTAGCAGACTCCAAATCCGACTTCAGACCAGTGACAAGTGGAGTACCACAGGGTTCAGTCCTGGGTCCTCTCCTGTTTGGTATCTACTTCTCTGAAGTACATGTTAACACAGAA
Source organism: Protopterus annectens (assembly GCF_019279795.1). NCBI lineage: Eukaryota > Metazoa > Chordata > Ceratodontiformes > Protopteridae > Protopterus > Protopterus annectens. The sequence continues at coordinate 852,362,614 of NC_056743.1, read as the reverse complement.
GGTCTTTGGTTAATGAAGTCCGCAGATGACTGCAAACTAGGAGCCATAATCGAAACTCCTAACGATGTGGACATCCTACAAAAGGGCCTCACTGAGACAGATGCCTGGTGTCAAAGCCATGGCCTCAAACTCAATGCTAAAAAGTGCATTGTCATCCCCTTTGGTAAAAACTCTGTACCCATGAACTACAACATAGGCGGTAGTATACTTAACACCGAAAGTGTGATAAGAGACCTTGGGACACAGGTGGACAGTAGTCTCTCCCTTGATAATCACATCGCCACAGTAGTTAGGAAATCATTTTATGTGGCACACCTCATCACAAAAGGTTTCTCATCCAGAAAAAAAGAGGTCATTGTTCCTCTCTACTCATCACTCATTAGACCCATTATAGAGTACAGCGCCTCTTTTGGTATGTACCTCACAAGACATCTACAACAACTGGAAAGGCTGCAGAAATACCTCACAAAGAGGATTACCAACCTCAAACAGATGCCCTACGCAGACCGTCTCAAAACACTCCAGCTTTACTCCATCACATATCGCCTACTCAGAGGTGATCTCTGCCTAACATACAAAGCTATGTCAAAGCCAGAGCTGTTGGACATGCTCCACTTAAAGAAATCCCAATCCCTCTGAGCTACACGCTCTAGGGACCTAAACCTTGTCACCACAATAAACAGAACATGCCGAAGGGATAAATTCCTGTCCCAGAGACTTCCCATACTCTGGAATAAACTACCTATCTATATCAAACATAGCTCCTCATTAGCACTCTTCAAGAAAAATCTTAATGATCGGATGGGAAATAGGAAATTCACTCTGGGGATCACTTCTGTGGCCCTGCTCGACAGTGGCACAGGAAAATAATTTTCATGGGGGGCAAAAGCCAGGGTACCTTTTGGGCTTGTATAGGCCCCAGGGCCGATAGCCTAGTACCTACCCATGAACCTATATATATATATATATATATATATATATATATATATATATATATATATATAGATTCACTTCAGAATTTTGAAATTCCAAAACCTTGAATTTCATATGACTGATGTTTTGGAATATCAAAATTAAAAAAAAAAAACTATTTAAATGTTTCTGCAGGAGGGCAAGCCCCCCATGCACCCCCCATACTCCCGCTATTTAAATATTCCAACGCTGAGACTGTACTACCCAGAGGAAAAGGGAAATCTCCCGTTCCGCGCTGTATGCAGATCTCCGTTCACAATGTTGGGATTCTGAAAGTTCAATCATATGTTCTTGGCCATCTTGGAAATTCGATATTTCAGGCTTTCTGCATTGTGAAGTGTTCCTATATATATATATATATATATATATATATATATATATATATATATATATATATATATATATATATATATATATATATATATATATATATATATATATATATATATATATATATATATGTTTTTTTCCATTTCATCCATTGACTGGGTAAATTACTCGTGCTCAAACTCACTTAACCAAAGGTACCTCAACTTTGTTAACTCCAGTGTCCTGGACCAGCTGGTTGACACCCCCCCCCCAAAGGGTGCCAACATCCTGGATCTGGTGCTGACCAATATGTGAGACCATTGTAACATCCCCAGTGTGAGGTCTTCCCTGGTGAGATCTGACCACAAATCTGTCTCATTCAAAGTAACTATCACACCTGACCCCACCCCATAGCAGCAACTAAACTAAAAAGCTTATCTAAAGTAGATTATAATCTCTTATGGGATGGTATAAATAGCTTCACTGCACCTGCCCCCTCAGATGGAACTGGCAGCTATGCCAAGTTCTACACCAGTGCTTCATACAAACACCCTGTATAACTGCATTGAGTTGGCCGTACCTGATAGGACCAAAACCAGCTCCTCAAGGAAGAGCAAACCAGCATGGTGGACAACTGCCATTAACAGGCTTTACAATAAGAGGAAGAAATTGCTGTCTTAGAGTAAGAGGGAGTGAGCCCTAAAATGGAAACACTCCCTCTTCAGCTTAAAAAAGCAAATAAGACTTCTTGTGAAGTCTTCCAAAGCAAACTACAAATCCAAATTAGCTTGCTCAACTAAGGACAACCATAAGGCATTCTTTAGTTACATCCGTAACCTAAAAGGAAAGGTCCAGATTTTTGATGAACTGGTAGTTAATGATACCACATATACTGAGCCTGTGGATATAGCTAACCTGTTGGCCGACAGGTTCTATGAAAACTTCACTCCCCTGTCCCCGCCACATGTACCCCAAGACATCCTTAGTTTAGCAGAATACATCATTTCATTACAGTTCATAGTATAAGTAATGTTTTTAGAATGCATGTGAATATGTTAAATGATATCTAAAGTTGATGATAAGGATTTATATATATATATATATATATATATATATATATATATATATATATATATATATATATATATATATATATATATATATATATATATATATATATATATATATATATATATATATATACTTGTGTATGAATCTCTGACAAATCTTTGAAAAAGAAATCCATCAAATGGCAATCTATTGAGCCCAACTTGTTGATCAGCAGTTGATTGAAAAAACAAAACAAAAGAACAAACCTTGTTTGTTTTGCTGTGGGACAAGGCCCCTACACCCCACACCCTCTGCTAATTATATATACCATGCTAATTATATATACCAATTCCGAGATCGAAATACAGCTTGTACATTTGATCATGGTTGAATTTGTGAACGTGTGAAAAAGTTAACTTCAGCCCTGCACTCCCTAAAATTATATATACAAACTCCATGGTCACACCAATTCTAAGATGGGAGAAATATCTCAAAACCAGGGAATCATTGCCAGATCACACTTAGACACTGAACCAGGAGTGATTTACAATGAAGAAACACTGACCTATGTAATGTGCTAGGCAAATGTATCCCTAGGTTGTACTACATAAAGCATTCCAACAGCACATTTCTTGATTGTATCTACCATTACTCTTCATCTATCAGTTAAATGTGATTAGACCAAATATTTTCACACAAATGTGTTGTTGACCACTTCCATTTTTGGTCAACATATTTAGGTCAATTGTGTGTCAGACAAATGTGTATTCAAGTCATTTACATAGACCCATGTGTGTGTGTGTGTGTGTGTGTGTGTGTGTGTGTGTGTGTGTGTGTGTCTATACATACATACATATATTTATATATATATATATATATATATATATATATATATATATATATATATATATATATATATATATATAAATATATATATGTTGAAAAGCAAATAGAGGAGGCTCCAGACCATGGCTGTACAACACATAAAAAGGTTTATTAACATATCAGTCAAGTACCAGGTGAGCATTTTCGTGGCCCAAGCCACTTCATCAGACAATACAAGAATGCTGCTCTACAAAATTTATACTCAGTACTTCAATTAATTATGCAAAACATCCTTGTCCTTTAAATAGATTTAAAGTCACATAGTAGTGAATAAAAACCACTATATAAAAGGCAAATCAAACCACATATCTAAACACTGCCCTACAAAAACTTACCTGCAGACCTCATAAAAATTTTAACAAACACAATCCCCCCAAAATGAATTCATATTCATATGACATATAAAAATATAAAAATAACAAATGTACTTATAAAAAAGGAACGAATATTCATAAACATACCTACATGTATTGATACAAATGTATACAAACACACATATAACCTACTAAATACACATCTAACTAACTCAGTTATGAATTTATAAACAATACTTAGGGTGGTATTATAATAATATAGCAAGCCATATTAAATAGGACTTACATATTGAATCTTGTCCCACACAGAGTACCTCCAGGTTAATATACTGGAGTTCAATATGGGTCCAATTCCAATAATACTTGGCATAATTACTTTTGTAAGTCCCTATTCATCAAGATAGGTTTGGTACTAATTTTGTCATTTAAGCCTTTTCCCATATTGGCCGTAACATTACAATCTACTCCAATTCCTTCGTTTCTAGTTTAATTTTAACATCTTCCCCTCTATTGTTGATATATATACCTTGTCTATCACCAAGAATCTAAACGTATGTGCATCTCCAGCCTCCCTAACATGTCTTGCTAGGGCATTAGTATCTGTCCCTCTTGCAATATCATATAGGTGTTCCCTCATGCGATCTCTTAGTCTCCATGTGGTCATACCCACATGGAAGGAGGTACAAACTGAGCAGTGAGCTAAATAGACAATATTCATGCTACTACGGGTGGCTGCCAACTTAAATGTAAAAACTCTCTTTGTATCTGGATGAATAAATTCCCCATCAGTATCTATATACATACAAAAATTACATTTTCCACATGGGATTGTACCAGATTTATCATTCTCTATGTCCTCTGTGGTCCCTGTGATCATTCAGGGTCCAAACAATAGTCTTTTCAAAGATTTCTTGTTTTTAAAAGCATATTTTGGATTTTCCCCTACCAACTGTCTAACATGATCATCTGCACAGAGTATATTCCAGTTCCTACGATACACATCTAGCAGTAACCTAACATTACTGGAATACATTATAGGTATTCTCATTGGTTTCCAGACATTATTCTCTACCAATGGTGGAATGAACTCCTCAGAGAAATAAGGTCTCCCTTCTTTCTCCCTCATCTCTGTCAGGCCAACAAGGGCCTTATGGATTTCACCCTCATTATATCCTCTCTGTAGGAACCTATCCTTGGCTAGGAAGTTTTTCAGAATGATTTTGAGGGACTGGAGGGAGACCTTACGGATACAATTAAAAAGTTCCAGGCCTTAGCAATATGGAATAAGTACAGACCATGCCAGCACAGTATTTACACACACAAACACATGCACTTATACAATTATGCATATATATATATATATATATATATATATATATATATATATATATATACACACGTATATGGTTCCCCTTCAGAAGGTCAAACGGCTGAAACCTCGAAATGCATATGGTCGAGACCATATGCTCGAAATTTCAGAAGCTCGACCTTCTGAATGGGGATTGGCATACAGTGCAGAACGGGAGATTTCCCTTTCTGCACTGTAGTGCAATATAGGAGTTGGAATAAATAAGTAGCAGGGGTGTGGGGGGGGGCTTTCCCCCCTGCTGAAACATTGTTTTGGTGTTTATTTTTTATTTCTCTTTCAGAAGGTCGAGCTTCTGAAATTCGATCATATGGCTTCGGCCATATGCATTTCGAGATTTCAGCTGTTCGACCTTCTGAAGGAGAACTATATATATATATATATATGTATGTATATATATGTATGTATAAATGTATATATATATATATATATATATATATATATATATATATATATATATATATATATATATATATATATATATATATATATATATATATATATATATATATATATATATATATATATATATATATATATATATATATATATATATATATATATATATTTGTCATGTATAGATATAGATACAGGGAATTGTGCCATGGTGAGGGCTTGAAAATTGTTGAAAGGATATAAAAATATTGTTGAAAGGCTATGAAAATGTATTTTTATAATGAAAATGTTGATTTTGTTGTGAAAATGCTGGTCTGCTATGAAGATACTCTTTAATGTTGAACCACGAGCACTAAGTAGTGTCAGTAGTTCAACAATTAGTAACACTTGCCTTTGATGCTGGAAGATCAGAAGGGTCTGGGTTCCATGCCTAGACCAGGTACTTGGATTAATCTTCCAATAGTGAGACTGCAGTGCTGCATAGGGCACTACTGCATTCCTGAGTGCGTTCCTCCTAGGTTGAGAAGTTAAACCGAGGTCCCATCTGCTTGTGTTAGTAGTGGCTTAAGTAGATGTAAAAGATCCCATGGCACTTATTGAAAACAAGAGTAGGGAAGTTCCCAGATGCCCTGGCCAAATTTCCCCATATAAGTTGAAATACCGCCTCAGCTCTCCCCTGAAAAGTGGACACAGGCCTAGTGGGACTAACCTGGTCAAGAAAGAATAACTAAATAAACAATATAAGTACCTCACCAAAAGGATCAAGGGTCTCCAACATATGTCTTATTCTGCCAGACTAAAGAAACTTCAGCTCTATTCAGTAGCATACCTCCTGCTCAGAGGTGATCTCTGCCTGACATACAAGACCATGTCCAATCAGGATCTGATGGACATGCTCCACCTCAAAAAATCCAAATCCATCAGGACCACGAGAGCTAAAGACTTAAACCTCGGCACAAGTATGAATAGGACATGCTGGAGGGATAGATTCATAACCCAGAGGCTTCCCATGCTTTGGAACAGGATCCCAGTTCGTATTAGGCAGAGCCCCTCACTGAATCTCTTCAAGAGAAATCTTGATGAGTGGATGGGAGATCGTAAGTTTACCCCAGGGGTCACATCTGTGTCACTGCTAGACAGAGGCACAGTAAACTAATTCTATTATAATAGGGGACCTTCACTGTGTCACTACTAGACAGAGGCACAGTATTCTAGATTTTATCTGTACATTTTTGTACCATTTCATGGAGTGGCAAAAGCCACATCACTATGGCTAGGCTTACAAATGCCCCAGGGCAGATAGCCTAGTACTATACTATGAAACTATGAAACTATAATATGGTGAAATATGCAGCAGAGTACATACAATAGCAGAGACAGTTCTGGGACACCTGCAGAAATGCAGTAAAAGGGAAGGGCTTAGAACACGACAGAGAAGTTTGTGATTTCTAAGCAACATGTCGATAATGTGTGGATGAATGTGACAAAATAACTGCTAGAATTGTAGAGTCACCATACTGTCTCTGTGCTATTACTAAATTAGCTAAAAGTAAAGTACTGGTTTATTCCAAGTCAGTTAAATATACAATATTTGGTGGATGGGAAGAAATTTAAGGGATTACTAGATTCTGGGAGTATGATTCCATTTATTAAGGAGCGTTATGTGTGCAAGATGATGGAAGTAAAATGTGTTCATAGAGCTAAGAAAGAATATCTTAAAATATGTAGAAATTTAGACACTGATGGGTAAAGTGTTACATCCTCTAGTTTTAGCATTTAATCCAACACATGACTTTATAATAGTTCAATACTTCCTTCGGTTTAAGGCACTGTAGACGTTGTGGGTTAGGAAGCACAATTAGATACTCTGACTGGAGCCTGAATATACGATTAGCAGCGTCACAGGCCTTAGTACATATACTCATGGAAGGATGGAATAAAGCAGCAGCAGGGCAGCCTGACACACTGCTAAAAACGCACAATCCTGAATACACTTCTAGTAAGAATGGGGAGGGTAACGACGGCCTGAAACACTGTGAAAGATACACTCCTGATAAAGGAATAGGCCTAGAAATGTCAAGAGGAACTAAAACCTGGCTTTTTTTAGGAGGAATAAAAGGGCCTATGTGTTATCAGAAACATATTACTGAGTTTCACCAGAAAACCCTGATGGCTAAATTAAAGAAGTCATTACAGAAAGTCATAGATAATTATCTGTGTGTTATCAAAAAAAGTTAAGTTAACGGAAAAAAGTCATTGCAGAAACTGAAAGGGAATCGATATTAATCCTTGTCAGAAGATTACAGCCATTTAAGTAATGAAGGTTATCAGGTTATCTGCATGCAGTCAGGATAGGAAAGACACATAATGATAAATTCACTAGGAGTAGAAAAGGAACCTGAACAGAGTCCTAGGTTTCCCTGTATAAGGCCAAAACAGAGGGCTAGTATGAAACAGGACTCTCACCGGCAGGTGTTTAGAGAATCAGGCACTACTCAGGCAGAAGTTAAGGGATTGTCTAGATGACAGAAATTATATAAAGACATTAACAATACAAAGTATATAAATAAAACTGGACTTTATTCCATACACTTATGGCACCTTGACCAGAAGACCTTTAAGGTGCCAGAAATGTATGGTATAAAGTCCTGTTTTACGTATGTAGCTAACAAGGTTATGGAAGGCAGGAAAAGGAGTTTAAAATATGAACGGTAGAATACTGAGTTATAATGGGAGAAGAAAATGAGTAGATCACTGAGATCTGTAGGGAAAGATGTAAACTAATTAGGGAATTTCTAATAATGTAAGATTGCCAAGACACTGTATGAGCAGAGAATGTCACCCGAGTGGTTTGGTGGTTTGAGGCATACACTACTAGACAGAAAAAGAAGTCAGAGTTTGTGCCACTAAGATGAATTTTCTGCACAGTTTAAGCATTTAGCAGACAGCGTGTTCCAAATTTATGACAAGGAATTACAGAAAACTGCATTACCAAAAGCTGAGTTGGATGCTGCATTCTCTGAACCATTAGCTGAAAATAACATTTAGTCTTTACATTTAATAAATTAGTGTGAAACACATTAATTAAGAAAATAATCTCCAGAAATGCTATATGATTTGGATTATTTTATCGTAATAAATGATAGACAGATGTATAATCAAATAGATATACAGCCTCCATGTGTGTGTGTGTGTGTGTGTGTGTGTGTGTGTGTGTGTGTGTGTGTGTGTGTCAGGAGATGGGGTTGGGGAGAAGAAGGGTGAAAAATGACATATAACAAAGATGCAGAAAAAGCTAGCGGGACAGCAGGATTGAAATATGACATGATTAGGCACAGACATATGTACTGATAAGTATGAAATTAGGAAGATAAATGTTTACCAGGGAATCATGTGTTGCCTTAAAATCCAGTTCTGTTTCCACATCCTCATTTCCTAAGTTTACATATGAAATTTGAAACTGGCTGTTTGGACTCATCTGCATTGCTCCTTGGAAAAAGTTGCAGGTTTCATTCTGAAATAGACAGAACAGGCAAGTCAGTGAACCTTTTCTGTGAGAACTAAATAAATAAATAAACAAACAAACAAATAAATAAATAAATAGGAGTTCATTAATAACCCATAAAATTAGTATTTTTTCACAAACTTCATAGAATCCATTTTGATAAATTCTGGTTATTGTTTTTCAGTCTCTGCCCTCCTACAATGGAATATAAATGTCTTATTTCTGACTTAGCTACTTAACAATTATTTGTTACAATCACCATCCTAGTTCACACCTCTCAACCTTTTAGCTCAAGAAATCCGGACAAAGCCATTTGACAATTTAAGCAGGTATTTTACGAGTAGGGCAATGGAAGCATTTGCAATCCCTGATTAATAATAAGGTTAATTTTGAGGATATATGAGGGATTGGAGTCAAAAGTTAGAGTGGTTAGTGGGAGGGTTCCTCTCTGAAAGGTTGGGTCTGAACAGAGAAACCAGGCAGGGTTGTCCTCCTTCCCCTTTGTTATTTGCATTATAGTTAGAGCCATTAGCAGAGAAAATAAGACACTCAGAAATTCAAGGATATAATTGGAATGGAAATCAACAAAACGTGGCTTTATTTGTAGACAATATTATTTTTGTACCTAACAGAACCAGAAAAGGAAATCTCAGTAGTATAGAACATTCTTAGACAGCTTCAAGTTTTTTTTTTTGAATATGAAATTAATGAAGACAAAGCAAAGGCTATAGCTGTAAATTATGTACCCCACTCATGAAGTGGTTCAGCAATACCCATATTTATGAGGACATAATAAAATGAAGTATTTAGGAGTTTGGGTTAAAAAGGATTTTGTTATAGAAGTCAGGGATATGTGGGAAGAGACTAAAAAAAAAGATAATACAAAAACTGAGAAAACAGAAGCTCATCTTTATGGATATGGATTGCGAGATAACCAGCAGTAAAATGTTTTTAATCCCTTAAGTTTAATATACAAGTTAGGCATATTTTTATCAACCAGAGGAGAAGTTGTGGACTGTAATTAATAAAGAGTTGAAGGATTTTATCTAAGAGTGGAAGAGGGCAAGTGTCAAGTGGGGTAAACTGATCCTTCTAACAGAACATGGTAGTTTTGGATTACCTGATTTCAGTGGATATTTCAGAGCTACACAGTTAAGGCTCATACTCATAGCACAAGCAGAAAGCTATAATTCAAAGTGGAAAGGGATAATGACGAAACAGGAGAGAAATTCAAGAAATAAGGAAAGAGTGTGATTTTGGATGCATATCCTTAGGGAGAATAGCAACAGCCATGCAGAATATTATATTCATAAAGTTAGTAAGTATTCTACAAACTAAACTAACAGAAGAATGGAAAAAGGTGATTCTACTGATAAAGATGACTGTAAATAGGGGTACAGAGAACAGGCAAGAGGGAGCAGGAATTTACTGGAGAAAACTGGCAAAGGAACCAAGGTATTTGGAGCAAATAACTAAAGAGGGAAAGATAACAGAATGGGAAGAGGCTAAGAAGACATTTGGACTGCAGGTTAGAGATTGCCTCCCTATCGGTATATAGGCAAAAAGAAAAGGATCAGGAAATCCTAAGTGAAATGCCTGTTCTGTTAGAGTTTTAGTTAAATCTAGGACTGAAACTGCTGTTAAAAAGAGATAATTAGCAGTGCATATAAAATATTGTATGATAACTATAGGAATCAGAGCAAGTTAGAAAAGATTGGGAAGACAGAGTGGATAAGTAATTCATAAGAAAACAATGAGAGACATATGTGTGGCTCCCAAATATGCAACAAAGTCCAGAAGATTGAAGATTGTTGCTTAGACGTGTTTGCACAGGTGTATTTATATCTCAATCAGACTCCAAAGAATTTTTTTCTCAGGTAGACAGCAAATGTTGGAGGTGTGATGGGGAAGAAAGAAATATGGAAACATATCTTTTAGGAGTGTAATGAGATGGCAGATTTAAAAAATTCACTACAGAGTATTGTGTCAGAAATATTGGGCGAGCATTTGGGTGTAATTAAGAATATGATTTTTTAAGCTGGAATGCAGGATCTGAATTGCCCAGACATAGTAAGGCCTTGTTAAATTTAATTCTGGTGGCTACCAAAAAAGCAATGACTAGAAAATGGAAATCAGTGTCTAAACAACTATATTTGAAGTAGTGAATATTATAACTGGATGTAGGATCTTTAGAAAAGAGAAGAAGCAAATAACAGAAAAAAAATGGAAATTGTAGTAACAATACATGCCAACTAATGTTTTGGAAGAGGAGTGATGTTTAAGGGAATGCAGGAATTGAGCAATTTATGTAATGTTGGATTGAGTTTAATTGTATAAAAAAATGTATGTGATGTATACTGTTTGTAACCAAACATGTTAACATGGTTGGTTTTCTTTTGTATAAATGTATTACTGCCTATGCCATAATTGATAATTCAATAAACATGTCATACCTCTCAACTGGCCAGATTTTCTCAGAATGTCTAGACTTTGCCTCATATTTTTGGTTTGTTCCTCATAAAGTGTGTGATTTTCTGGCAAATTACCAAAGATTAAAGTCACTAAATAATGACATACATTTGAGTTTCAGACTTCATATCTTTCAGGAAATGCATGCTAACACAAATCATGTTATTCTATCAACTTTTTACTTTCACAAGAGCAATATTTAAAACCTGTCCCTATTTTGGGGGCTTTCTCCCCCCCAATTATTTTTTGGCTTTGTCCAGATTTCTTCCACTAAGAGGTTGAGAGCTATGTGTTAAAAATGGGTCTACTACTGTAGATCAAAATTACGCTATTTTGAAATACGATAGTAGTGTCCCACTAACGCAAAAGTGCACTTCAAAGAAAGTGCACTTTCGCGAAAGTCACTAAGTCGAACGGGACATTTCCTGCACTGTGGTATGGTAGTGACGGACCTTAGGGTTAGGGCTTGGGTTAAGGATAGTGGATAGCCCTACTAGCTATCCACTATCCATTACCCAAGCCCTAACCCTTCGTTCTAGTGACTTTCGCGAAAGTGCACTTAAGTTGAAGTGCACTTTTGCAGTAGTGGGACACTACTATTGTATTTCAAAATAGTATAATTTCCATCTACGGTAGTAAACCCATTAAAATTAAAAATATCTGGACAAAGCCAAAGTAATGGGGGGGGGGGAGGCAAAGGCCCAAAAATAGGAACAGATTTTCAATATTGCTTTTATACACTTAAAAAGTGGCTAGAGTAATGTGTCTAGAGTGTCGTGTAAATGCGTACTGCTGTAGTATCATAATGTAGTTAGATATAGGGGTTTGAATCCTGCACTTGCCGTGTGTGTGTGTGTGTGTGTGTGTGTGTGTGTCTCCCTGGGGAGGAGCAACCTATACTGGAGGGATAGGTTCCTGACCCAGAGACTCCCCAGACTCTGGAAAAGATTGCCCATACCTGTCAAGCAGAGTGCCTCTTTGGCCCTCTTCAAAAGGAACCTTGATGATTTGATGGGAGAAAGGAAATTCACCCCAGAGATCACATCAGTTGCCCTGCTAGACAGGGGTCCAGGGAAGTAAATAGTGTGGGAAGAAATAGTCAGGGAATTGTTATGGCTAGGCTTGTATAGGCCCTAGGGCTGATAGCCTAGTACCAACCTATGAACCTATGAACCTATAACAGATTTTGCATCAGCATGCAATTTCTGAAGAATATGAAGTCTGAAACTCAAATGTCTTGTCATTATTTATTGAATTCAGTCCTCAGTGATTTGCCAGAAAACCACCAACAGTATGAAGAACAGACTAAAAATAGGATGCAAAAATCTGGACAGTTGAGAGGTATGCCAGCAGTACATATATTTCCCATATGACCTAAATAATTACATTTGCCTGTACTGGCACATTCGTGTCACATGCCTTTCTTAAACTTGAAGTACATACAAAACAGTAGGTTATAAACAACAAATTACAGATAAGGCATATTTCATTAATGAGAAACATTATGAACATTATGTTCTCCGTATATAGTATGACAGTCAGTGCAGAGGATTAAGGCTCTGAGCTGTTAAAAAAGTGCTTCCTGTACCTAAGGTACAAGGTTTGATTCCTTCCACCTCCATTTGCCTATTGTATGACTCAAAGTATTACTTAATTAGAGTGCTCCTGATCACCCTGAAAAGGGACACTTGTGTCCAGTAGGGTTACCCTGTTAACAAATGTATAACAGAAAGGCAGCAAATGGCATTCATGAATGTTCACTAGCTGCATGATAGAGCCAAGGTGCACAATTCTGCATGCCTAACAGCAGAGGGTAGAAGAGAAGGCACCAGGAGATAGGGAATTTAGTTTGATTTTACTGCAGCTTAATGGGGGGGGGGTGTTCTCCACCAAAATAGACATCCTACATTATGATAGTGAAGTGCAATTCATGAGTAGAAATATTATGCATCTCATTAGCATAGCAATGGGACAGTACAGGTAGTGGGAACCATGTTCCCATGTTAGTGCAGCACTCAGGTCATGAGAGGCATAGGGTTCTGATCCATCAGTGACATACAGATCTGTGAAGAGTGATCATTAACAGCAGGCAAATAGAGCAGGACTGATGCACTGACCACAACTAGTAAAGAAGTGAGTGTAATCCACTGACGACTACTGGAGAGAGGTGTGGGGTAGGCACACTACGCTGACTAACACTGGAAGACATATTAGGTTACAGGGTTTTCATGGGTATCAGGGAAGGATGCTGTGACCCCAGTCAATTTTTTTTCTCATTCATTTTAAACCATTAGCTCGTCTTCTTAGCTATCATTACCCAGGCAACTGTTGGGGTTTTCTGTTTAGCCTAACACCCCTTGACCCCTGTGTCAGCCTAGATGAGCAGTACTCTCAAACCTAACTTGGCTCCTTGACTCATGCACACTTCCATGCATGCATTTGTCCCCCAGTTATAGCATGCATACTGCTTGGTGACTACTTGTCTCAGCCCTTGCACAATCTGTTGGAACACCAAGCTTCTGATGTGTCAGTTATGTGTCATACCAGGCTCCCTCCCCTTCCCACCCAGAATTTCAGGCATCAGCCATCATCATGTTTACTCCCACCCTCCTTGGCCCACTCCTTCAGCTCTTGGGTCAGTAATTGATCCCAGGCCATCTGGGTCACAATCTGGGCTTTATCCCTGGGCACCACTGGAGGTCACATTAGTGACATGTCTAGAGTGAGGGGAAAGCACAGTTGTCCAGTCGCTGAGGTGGTAATGCTGAGGTGAATATATGACATTGGTTGCTGTCAGATGGACAGGGGCAAGCACTAAATGCCCTTTGCTGCTAAGTGGTAAGTTGCAGATAACAGACACAAATCACTGCTGAGGAGGCTGGAGACATTAAGAGTACAAAGGCCAAGAATGTGTGAGGCTGGCTAGGACCTCTGATCACTGATGGGAACTGAATCCTACTGCAGAGCTGAACAAGCTAGTGGGAGGCTTCTGATAAAAGTGGTAATGGGAGACTGTGGAATGCAGATAACAAGCAACGCATGGTCTAGATAACCTGCAACATGCACAGAATAGCCAGCAGTAAATCCACAGAATAACCCAGCACTGTTGCAATCCAAAAACCTGGAAGCCAGATAGGGTGCAGCAAAAACTTTATTTAAACCAACCAGCCGGTAGAAAAGAGGTAACAAATTAAAATGCTGTACCAATTTCAAAGTACCAAATCTGGTACTGAGGAAGAAGCTTTGTGCTTAGAAACTGGTACACCATTTTAATCTGTTGCCTTTTTTTCCACTTGCTGAATTGTTTAAATAAAATGTTTGCTGCAACCTACTTGGAGGCTGAGTTTTTTTTTTTGCAAGAGCGCTGATTTGATGTGTGGCTAGACTGTGGAATGTGACCGTACTGGATGGCTAACATGATGTTTGGGAGGTAGACCAAAACTCTGATCACCTGTAGGATAAGGTGTTTTTGCTTAGGGTGATTGCTGTGTTGTTTGGTATGGGGTTTGAAGTCACATTTTTTATGAAATTGGCAGATTGGTGCAGGCATCTGCTAATGGAAAAGCCTTGGCAAGTGGGTTGGGCATTAGGATTTCAACAGTATTCTGTCAAAACCTGAGCCAACATTGGGTGTCTTTGTGAAATGTATACCTTCACCTGTCACATAAACCAAAAATGATTTTGCATTTCATTTGTGTAACAGTGGTGAATGCATTTGAAGAATCTGTCTTTGAAGTGGAATTTATCATGCTTTTCTTACATTTAGTACATATCAGGACTAACAATCTAACTGTTGGCATTCAGGAATCCTAGATCCTCGTATGACTGCAGAGTTTTTTTTATATTTTTAAGAATCTGTATCATTGCTGCCCAGTTTTTACTTGCTGTTGCTATCTGGTATTGGAATGTACATTTTTTACAGTGATTCACATTCTGTAGAACATATCCTTAATCCCATGACTGACCCATACCCACCTGGTGCTAAGGGCTTTGTTTGCGTCTCCAGTACAGGATGAAAATATATGTTGTTGATACCATGTTTCTAGTGACTTTTACTTAATGCTACATTACATCTTTACATCTCGTGCTTTATCTCTGACCAGCACCATGGCTACAGTGGTACACAGCTGTGAGTGGTGACTACCAGAGCACTCATTTCATGAAAGCTTCCTATATTTGACTAACTACAGTAATTGCATTGATGTTTTCCTGTGTAGTGTACTTAATTCCTTTGTTGTGAGTAGGGAAATGAGAGTGGATTTCATTTGTTTTTGACACAAAATAGGACTGAATTACCCTCAGTCTGGTCTGTCAGAAAACTGATATTATACAATGACCCACCATTAATATTCCAAAACATGCATGCACGCTGATTGGCCAGCATTCCCGTTGTAAATCCCACAATATACCAATGGAAAAAGGTCCGGTTGCCCGAACTTTTTTCCATTGGTATTAGGTGTCCAAAACTTTTTTTTTTTTTTAATAACAAAAAAAAAATAAAGGGGGCAACAGAGACTTTCTTTTCCCTGTTGCTTCCATTTCAAAGCATTGATGTACTGGGTATGCATAGGAATGCAAATCCCATATGCATGCGCAGTACATCAACACAAGGAAGCAGTATACCACCACTGGCGGAAGACCAGTAATGCGCCATTATACAAACACATTATTTAAGAAAAGTAAGTATTTTTTTTCTTAAATAATGTCATCGTATAATAGCAATAACCAACTCCGTGGTTGTGGTATATTGAAGATTTACCCACAGTTAGTTTTATTTAATCACTCGGGCTTCACCCTCATGATTAAACCACACCAACCATGGGTAAATCCTCATTATACCACACCACGTCGTCGGTTACTGCTTAAGTATGTCAGCCACACCTGATCAAGCAGTAGGAGCCAGCCATCATTCCCTGACCTTGCAGCTCCAGCAATATAAGACAGTTCATCCCCTGATCCACAGACATGTCAGATACCAGGATTATAAAACTGTACAATACACATACCTCATAACTTTTTGATTTATATATGAACCTCAGGCAAGTAGTAATTTCATCCAGTGCTGTTTTGTTTAAAGTTGAAAATATTCTGTTTATTATTGCATAGATCTGGAAGAAATAGTCTTGATTTAGCATTCTTGAGAGAAACACCAGGTTTCTTTTGGAAAACTGGGGTTTGCAAGATGATGAAGATGTATTCACGATCTTTATATTTTGACTGTAGAGGTATTCTGTTTCAGTTCTGTTGTCACAAAATAAAAGACTCCAATATTTGTCAAAGTCTGATTCAGTGTCAGCATCTCCTAAAGCTATCATCTTTAGCTTCTCCTTAAAGCCAGGAATGGGGCGAGTTTTTTGATAGATAACTGTGGATCCATCCAAGGCAATAACTTGCTGGATAGTTAGACCAGACCACACACAGCAAAGAATGACTTGTTTTCTTGGAAATGTTTCATTTCTCAGTCTCTGTGCTATTTGTGCCATAACATCATCAGTACTAAAAATAAAGATGACATCCAGCAAGGAATCCTTAATGTTTTGTACAAGCCTGTCATACCCTTTGATGCTTCGACAAACTACATCTACGAAACCAACACATGTTTCTGACAAACCTTTCTCTATGTTTTCAGTCAGAACAGCACTGTATTCGTCGGAAGCATATAAAAGGCTAATTCCATTCCAGTTTGTGTTTTTAAGAATAACCTGCAGAAAATTTCTGATCTGTTCATCATGGGTTGAGGGTATTGCATCTGTACCATTTATTGATAGCTGCCCATCATACATAGACACCTGCAGAAAATATAAGTTTTATTCTGGTTTATTACAGTCTAAAGTTTTAAGTATTGTTTTAACACCTTTATACTTTTTCTATTTACCATTTAGACTCAGAAAAAGTATAACTGATAAAAATGATTTCTCCATTAAAATAATATGAATTTTTATGTATAGCCCCATTAATATTTACTATAAATGACTTTATTAATTTGCATAATCCTGAGATACTTGTTAGACCTATTTCTTTATCTGGAAGCTGAAACTTGAGAACTCTTTCTAGATAATAATTACTGTGAATAATACCATAATGGAACAGACCTTTATTTAAAATCACAGGGAAATTAATATCTTAAAAGGTATTTGTAGTGCACAACGCACTGATAAGACTGCCAGAGAACACGCGAGAAAATCTAGCTTTACACTTAACTTAAAACAGAGGTGGCATATATTAATATTTTATATAAACTTCCACCACTCCTTGTGTCAGTCACTAGTCAAAGTATTATAGATCAAAACTTTTATTAAAAATATCCATATAAAAAATAATAAATAGTTCAGGAAGCAGAATCTTGAGATGCATTCTGAGACAGGTTATTGTTGATTCCTTAATACTGTTCACATGTTCTTGCAAGGACAAGAACATAATATTTTGTTTTAATAATTTAAGAATTAAAATATGATTAAAGAATACCTACTGTATTTAAGATTAAAAAGAAATCAGAGTTCAAACTGATGCAGGAGCTTTCATACATAATTAGACGTACCTAGATGCAAGTATTAGACCACATAATATGCAAAAATTTAATTTCATAAAATGAGAAGTATTTGAATCATGGGAAAATAACACAGATACTTAATTGTTATAGTTATAGGATTTGAAAAGAATGTGGGGGTGATAACAGAAACAGTAAGAAAGTTCTGGCCCATCCTTACTCAGGATGAAGAAATAAGAAATATAGTAGGTGACAAGCCTAGTTTCCAGTTTAAGAATAAAAGATCTTTGAAGCAGATGCTTTGTTATTCATCTGGGGGCAAGACACCAGGACAAAGGAGGGATAGGCATGAGGGCACGTACCCATACAAGAATTGTAATCAGTGCCAGTATATATTGGAAAATAATGTTTTTATACATCCAGATTCAGGACAAAGATATGTGTTTCATGCAGTAGCAGATTGTAATAGTGAAAACATTGTTTATTTGGCCAGTTGCAAGAGATGCCCATCCTTTTATGTAGATAAGACCAAAAGAAAATTAAGGTATCGCATACATAAGCATGTACAACACATAAGGAAGGGCACTGATACTAATGCACTGGCAAAACATGTCTTAGCTACAGATCAAACCCATGCTTTACAGTGATAAAACAAGTTCATGAAAATGAAAGAGGTGGGGATATTAGAAACACCACTGAGACCTCAGAGACACGTTGGATAATTAGATTATGGGCAGACCGGGGAAAAGGGTTGAATGATAGAATTCCAATACAACCCATTTTAAAGAATAGAAGTCTGTTCAAATAAATAGTATGGATTTTTATAGTTATGTTTTTATAAATGTTTTTTATGTAACAATGAATGTTTTAAGTTAGGCTGAATGTTATAATATTATAATAGCATTTATAGGAATGTTTTATTTTTAGGAATAATTTTAAGGGGCAGATGAGACTATGGAGCATGTGTATATATGTAGTTGCTTGAGCAAATGTAATTTAAAGCATTGGACAGGCAAGGGTTAAACACTTGGAAGCTGGATTTAATTGAGTAAGCTTGCTTATAGGTTCATGACTGTATGAATTGGTTTAGAAGAAGGTGTGTTAGTGTAAAGAATTTTTTATGAAGGTCTGAAGAAGTGGTGTTTGAGACCACAAAAGCGCTAACCATATTCACTGTTTTTATCAGTTGTTCTATTATTAAACCTGCTTTTTGTTTATTTCAGCAGTGGTCTGACTTTTTGTTGCTGTTGGCTATTACGCTGGATGGTTCTGTGTGTATAATTCTACTTGTCTGTTGCTCCAGCGTCTCATTTACACAAGTGGCTGTTTGGACTTTGTGTGTACATATATATATATATATATATATATATATATATATATATATATATATATATATATATATATATTAAAAAAAATAAGCTTTCATTATGTTGTTTACATGCCTCTCTCCACCATTTGGTCATTTGGTGTGTACATGATCAGACAGAAATATGTAAAAGGCTAAACATGCATAAAGCATGTGTTTATTTACATGAAAATTAATGAGCAGGTAAATGCTGATCACTCATATACACTCATGCACACATGTGCATATGCAAACTGAACCTTTTACATTTTCACATTTAAAAATCTATGATGCTGCCTGTATTGTTTAGCATTAATTATAGATTCATTGGTGTTTACTAGGCTAATGACCACAAGGGCCTTTTTAAGCCTAGCCATGCATCCCAAATCTCTGACAAGTTTTGGTACCCTTGATAAGTGAAAGCAGGGGCTTGGAAGAGGAACCATTTACAGGCTGCCTGTGTCCATTAGAGACATAGGTGCCAAACCATGGATGAATTTCCTGTTTCCCATCCAATTGTCCAAGTTACACTTGAATTGGGTTAGAAAGGAGCTCTGCTGCACATGGATGTTGAGTCTGTTCCAGAGAAGGGGTAGTCTCTGGGATACATAACTCTCTCTCCAGCAGGTTCTATTTATATTGCAGGCAAGGTTTAAGTCTTTAGAATGGGTAATTCTGGTGCTGTTTTTTGCAGCTATGCAGGAGGTCCATCAGAGTGGGCTCTAACAATGCACTATATGTCAGGCGTGAATCTCCTCTCACCAGCCTGTAAGGGACAGAATAAAGGGATAGGGTTTTGAGGCTGTCTGCGTAGGACATGTTACTTATGCCCTGTATTCCTTTAGAGAGGATTTTCTGTGGACATTCCAATTGCTGGATATGCCTGGTTAGGTAAATACCAAAGGGGGCATTGTAGTCAATGATAGGTCTGATGAATGCCGAGTACATGCAACAATGACTTCCTTAAACCTAGATGCCATAACTTTGTTTATAAGTTGCACAACATGGAATGATTTCCTCACTACTATAGCCATGTGATGGTCAAAGGCTAGATTACTGTCTATGTGTGTCCCTAGGTCCCTGGCTACTGGGTCAACTCTAAGGAGTGTGTTGTCAATATGATAGCTACCAGAGGTGAATGACTTCCTGAAGGATACTATTGTGCATTTCTTGGCATTTAGTTTTAGTCCATTGCTCTGACACCAGTTGTATGTCTGTGTCAGCCCTTTCTAGAAAACATTTGTGTCGGTGTGGGATTCAATGACAGTTATTTATTTGAAATTATCTTCAGATTTAGTCAGCCAGAGGCCACTGACATTGGTCTTAACTTCAGGGAACTAAATGCCAAAAAGAAGCAGTCCCAGGACCGATATCCCAGAGGGGGGTCTATATTATAACTGCGAAACCTCACTTACCCAAATACGGAAACGTCGACACATATTGAGCGAACTGTGAAAACACCGAATGCCCTGAAGTGCAAAATTCAAAATGTCGAATCGGCATAGTTGGCCAACCCCACCGCCCGCTACGTACTACCTACCCAAGCAAAATAAATACTCCACATACATACACTTAACAAAATCCTACTTCTAACCCTAAACTAAAGCTTACATATACTACTGTGTATGCATGTACCTTAACCCGCACCCTAACCCTGAGGTCCGTAACTATTGCACACTTACCTTAAGGAGCTATACCGGAGAAGAGCCAACTATAACGGTTCGATATTTTGAATTTCACACTTCAGGACATTTGGTGTTTTTCAGTGCGCTCAATATCTGTCGACGTTTCCATATTCGTGTAACTAAGGTTTCAAGGTTGTAATAGGTAACCCCCTGAGGAACTCCACTTATGACTGGCCTCTTCACAGAGGAGGACTTCCCAATTCTTACTCCTTGGGTCCTGTCTGTGAGCCAGTTGGCTATCCACTGGGTGACATAAGGGTTTGTACCTAACTTCCTGAGTTTGTCAACAATGACCAAGAGGGGTATTGCGTTAAATGCCTTGGCCAAGTCAAGGTAGGCAGTGTGAATCATTTTTTCACCATCCATTGCTTTGGTAACCTTTTCAAAGAAGTCCATCAGATTGAGTAGGCATGACCTGTCCTTGACAAAACAAAATTGGGTTGAGTCCAGTGTCTGGAGGTTTACTATATCATTATTGATCATTTCCATGATAATTCTTTCCATGGCTTTGCATATGAGACTAGTGATACTTATGGGTCTGTAGTTTCCAGGGTCTGTAGATGGGCCCCCTTTGTGGAGAGGGATGACTGCTGCCTTTCTCCATTCATGAGGCACGAAGCCTGTTTGGAGGCTACAGTTAAATAGCAATTCCAGACGGTCTGACAGGTCACATTTCATGCTATTTAGAAGGCATCCAGGGATATTGTCTGGGCCCATTGATGCATTGTTCTTGGCCTTAGAGAGAGCATTAAGGACCTGTTCCCTAGTGATAGCAGGTTGGTTATATTTGATGGTATTTCCTGAGGGAAAGTTGATGGGGAGAGGGGTAAAGTTGGAACTTAATTTATCAGCCAGTAGGTTTGCTGTATCTTCTGGCTCAGTATAGGTGGCTCCATTTACAATGAGCTCTGCACACAATTGTGTATTGCCTTTGAGGTTGCAGACATAGCTAAATAATGCCTTGTGGTTGTCTTTAGCCTGGGAGGCCAACTTTACCTCAAAACTGGCTTTGGTAGACTTTATATGTCCTCTCAGTTATTTGTTTAGTTTGATGAGAGCTTTTATACTGCTGGGTGCTACACCTCCTAATTTTTGCCATGATTTTCTTCCTTCTGTTATACAGCCTACTGATGTGATGCCACCAGGGTGGCTTGTTTTTTGAGTTAGTTCTGTACTTCTTCCTGGTGGGTACAGCTGCCTCTATGCAGAGATTAACATGCTTGTATAGGATTTCTGTGAACAGTTTTGCATAGGCAGCAGTGTTCTCAGGGTTTATGGGGACTTGAAATTTTGCCAGGTTATCACTTAATAGCAGGAAGTTAGCCTCAGAGTAGTTCCTGAATATTCCAGGGTTAGCTGGGGGTCCAGGTTTTATTTTTACTTCAAAGGAGACCATTTTGTGGTCTGACCTTACCAGGGAAGACATTACACTAGGGGAAGTGTAGCACTCTTCCATATTAGTGAGGACCAGATCCAGTATGGTTGTACCCCTGGTTGGTATACTGACAATCTGGTCCAGGGAGTTTGTGTTTACAAAATCCAGAAATCTCTGTGCCTGTACATTTTGTGTTGTATAGGATTCACAGTTAATAGTGGGGTAATTAAAGTTGCCCAGGAATATGGTATTGGGTTGGATGATGAGTATTTCCAATACATTTAGTATGGGGTTCCTTGGTCATAGAGGAAGACCTACAGCTTGCAAGGAAGTGGCATTGGATTTTGTCTATAGTGATTTGAACATGGAAAAAGTCAAGTGCATTGTCCTGTTTGGCCAGCCTTGATGTATATTTATTTTTGATGTTAATTGAGACACCTCCACTTTTAGTTCTTGTCTGTGTAGTAGATGGTCTAAATGTGTGGAAGAGATTATAACTTTGCAGTGTCAGTTTGCTCTCCATGACTTTAGACCATGTATCAATCATCACACAGATGTCAGCATTTTCTAGGGTGAAGAGAGCTTCTAGGGAGTGGAGTTTTTGTTTGAACTCCTAGCACTGAGCAGTAATACCTTTAGATTTTCTTTGTTTTGATTTGCTGTGTCAGAAGTACTTTCAGTCTGGCATTGCCTAAAAAGGCACTATGGAGGAAGACAGTGTTTTAGCTAATATTCAAAAGCACAGAGTGGAGAGGTGCAGACCATCCTAGGCAAAGCAGTATGTTCTGTTGACCATCTCCTTCCATGCTGACAAATACTGTACCCCCTTAGAATGACACCAGAATTTAAGCCAATTATTAAAGTCAGTCATCTTTTGTTCGTATTTTGGCGTCATCCTTGGAGCAGGTAAAATGATATTCAGTGCTAGGTTCATACAAGCCTGGGGCACATATTCTGAGAGCTCCATGATGTCTCTCTTCATATACTCTAGGGAGGTATGTCTCAGGTCATTTAAACCGACATGGACTATGACCGAGTCATACTGGTACATGTGGTCCAATGACCTAAGTGGATGCGTAATGTGGTGGATCCTAGCCCCAGATAAGCAACTGACCATGAACTTTCTACTTACTCAGCCTGGTGAGAGGAACATCAGTGTGTCTCACAATGAAGTCTCCAATGACTAGAATGTTGGATTGTGTGGTGACTTGCCTTATGGGCTTAGACGGAGGTATTTTTAGACTCCAAGCAGATTCCAAAAATTTTTTCCTCAGGTAGATAGCAAATGTTGAAGGTATAATGTGGAAGAAAGAAATAACTGGGAATATATGTTTTTGGGAGTGTAATGAGTTGGGAGACATAAAAAATCCATATAAATACAAATATTCACTGTTTATATATAGTTCGTTTAGACTTTGATTTCCATTTTCCAGTATTTGCTTTTTTGGGCAGCCACCAGAATTAAACTTAACATGGCCTTACTATGTCTAGGCAATTCAGATCATATATTCCAGCTTAATAATCTTCTTCTTCTTCTTTCGGCTTTTCCCGGTTAGGGGTCGCCACAGCAGATCACCTGTCTGCTCATGATTGGCAGTGGAGTTTTACAGTGTAGAGTTGCCAGCCCGGTGCCCAACCTCACTCACACCTAGGGCCAATTTAGAGTGTCCAATTCACCTGCAGTATGTCTTTGGGATGTGGGAGGAAACTGGAGCACCTGGAGGAAACCCACGCGACCACAGGGAGGAAATGCAGACTCCGCACAGAAGGCACCCCAGCCGAAGATCAAACCAGAGAACCTCTTGCTGTGATGCGACAATGCTAACCACTACACCACCGTGGCTGCCCATTCCAACTTAATAATAATAATAATAATTTCCTTAGTTATACCCATTTACCCACCCAATATTTCTGAGAGAGTGTTCTGTATGGAATTTTTCTCCTCTAAATTACTGGAAGCCATTTTGTATACCAAAGCTGAAACATGAACTGCTTTTTCCTCAGCAGATTTAGGATCTTTCCCAGCCAAAGCTGTCTTTTTTCCTTTAATAGTTAATTTTTCTCTGGTTCTCCAAACTTCTTCTTTGGTGGCATCAAGGCAGTGTAATTACTAGCCAGAAACTGAATTTCACACAACCTGACAGTTTCAGTTGCCCCTTTTTCACATTTTCTGTTTTCACAGTGGAAGACCTGAAATTAATTTGTTGATCAGGGTGGAACCATATTCACTATCTAGAAAAAATTTTTTGAATCAGAAGTACAAGATTATGTCAATGCCTAACAGTATTGTAGCTAATATTTGGGCAAATAATTTGTCATGTTATCAAGAAAATGAATGTGGGCCTTCCTGCAAATAAATGTAATTAATTGTTTCACTCAATATCAGCTTACCATTAGCTAACAGATATTTCTTACACAGGATAGCAATTATTTCTTATGCAGGATAACTATTATCTTATTTCACATATACTAACATGTCCATTTAATGGCAGTCTGCTGATACATGAGCAGACATTTGTACAATTCAGATAAACTCATAATACTTGTGAAGATAAACTTAAATAGTACTGTAATTTTTCTGGAAGTAAAAAGTTAGCCTACAAAGTGGTAAGACAGATCCACAGAGCTGTATTGTGCAGCTGTGCAAGACTTGTTGCGTGTGAAGGTGATGTTGCATGGCATGAGAACTGCTCATTACACTTGATCATCCAGGCTGTATCACTTTGCAGCAGTTAATTCTACTCAGATACAATATGATACTCAAGACCAATAGAACAGAACAGAGTAGCTAATTGTATGGGTCTCATGTTCCAGAGACATAGCACAGCAGAACAATAAGAAGGTGCAGGTTGTACCCATGCATGGGTGGCATGCTTCTTAACAAGGGCTGGGTTATTTTAGTTACGTGAATGTTAGTGGCAATACATATCATCCTAGCATGCAATAAAGAGCACGATCTTCTTATGAAATGCAATATATGAATATTGCCTAAGAAGTAGCTTGCATCATGGCATAGAGGGATGGAACCTTTATTGTGGCCCAGGTACATGAGTTTCAGTTAGCAGTCTTGGCACTGTAGGATGTGGGCAGGAAGGGAGAGGAGTGAAGGGGTGTGGCCTGCTCACCTCTCCCAAAAAGCAGGGTAGTGGCCACTCGGAGAGCACATAGGGAAGTTGGATTTCTGTAGTGTAGACTGGGAAAACCGCTTCCCGTACTTAAGGGGTGGGGCTACTTCCTGGCAACATTCCTTGTGGAAATCAGGGACCACTAGTGCCGCATCCAATTGCATGCCCTTCTCTGGTTGAACAAAGCAGGCATTTGCTAGGATGGTAGGGCCAAAAGAAATTTTTTAAATGACCCCCAATGATTGTTGGAATGATGGCCCACTCAGGTCAACCCTCACTGCAGTGATGGAGAAAGAATGGACAGTTTGGCTGGGTGGAGGCTGATGGTCATCAGCCAGCAGGAGCAAAGAGTGATTAAAAAAAGATTATTTTCTAAGAGGTGTCCAGAATCACATAGCCTCTATTATCTTTCTTATAGTGCACAGGAGAGGGGTATAGAAGACAGTATAAGGGGTGGAGGAACAAGCAGAAGGAAACACAATAGCAGAACAAATTAGGCAGTGGTTGGAGGGGGTTTGAAGGTAGGGTATATATTTTTGGAGACAGAGCCCATTGTATTTATATGAAATGAAAATAGATAAGGGGAACAGTATGCAAAGGAAAACTGGTGATGTAAAGAGGGTGTAGAATAGTGTGCAGGGGTAAATAAACAAAACAGTGCAGACAAACGGGGGGCAAACACAAGGATGGGGTGACAATGGTAAGACACAGGCATACAGTGGATAAATGGTGATGTGGAGGTTTGGACCATGTCCAGGGTACTGAGCAAGACTCACCATACTACTTAGAGGATAAAGTGGGGTGTTAGCCAAATGTGCAGTGTAAGAACAGCCTGGAGAGCTACATAAACACAATCATCACCAGCTGATGATGCCATGAAGGCACTGCCAGACTGAGCTTGAGCCTCAGGTGGACTGGTGATCAGAGCCTGCCACTCCAGCAAACCTACAATTTGCATCAGGTTACATCTGTAGCCAATAAAGATGTTGACCAGACTGATGTTTGATTTCATTCTTCACTCCAGTCTCAGCCATCTGCTGCAACTGTAGATAACCAACAGGTTTGAAGATAGTAAACAACTGAATTAAGCCAAAATGGCAAGGTTCAGACTGTCCCAGATATAAAATTCACTATGACTGCTGTATTAAAATCACCACGTACTTTAATTAACAAAAATAATAAAATGGTAAGCGCTTTAGTTTAAAACAGTGTTAAACGTCATCAGACACTGAACATTGCCTTATTTCTGTTTAAATAATACCACATTCTTTCTGATTGGATCACATCATTTGTCATGTCACACACTTAAACAATGCATTCCATTTGTTTTAAAGCCACAATGCCTTAAACAGATCTAATAAGTACCTCTTTACAATACATACAATGATCCTAACATTTTACTCCATTAGTAACTTTATTCTACTTAGTGTTCCATTCTATTTTATTTTATTTTATTTTATCCTTTTTAATGCTTTTGACTTGAGGATTGGAGCAATTGATCTACTTTCATTTATGCCAGGCCAGCTATCTGCTTGAAGCCTGACCTGCCATTGTAATTATTTTAGCTCTAACAACACCCCCAGGCTTTTCTCTCATCTATTAATACACTATCTATTATAGTATAACTAAATTGACGTCCTTCATTATCCGTTATGTGTTTTGCTAAAGCATTATTTAAGTTGTGTTTCCTAATGGCGTACTCATGTTCATATATTCTCTGACAGTACTTCCTCTCAGTTTTGCTGATGTAAAAGGCTGGGCATGATTTACACTTCCCAAGGTACACAACTGCTTTTGAATTACAACTATATTTCCCTTTTTTTTGATATTTTCTATTATTAATAATAAATTCTTCCCCTGTCACTATGGTGTAGCTTACACTAGGCCCCCAACCTCCCAGTCCCGTAAAGGAAATAGAAATGTGATAGACAACAACATGAATGAAGATGGTACCGATGAAATGAGGAGACCTGGCAGTGGAGAAGTACAGCATGTATATGACAAAATTACCTTGAACTAAGGAGATCAGACAGAATTAAAAACAGAGGTAATTCCTCGAATAACGGCTACTATCAATAAGCAGGGTTTCAAAGGGCGAGGCCCAAAACCAAACAGTGGAGGACTTAAATGATGGTGTTAATAATGAATATGTTGAATGTATTGCAATTGATAATTTATGTGGAAATATTCAACATAGTAGTTACAATAATGGGAATCAAAATGATTTAAGAACTGTTACGTGTTCTGTCATGCAAAACACTAAATTTTAAATGTTTGCATTGATGGAAAAGTAGAGACTTGTTAGCAAACGGAATGGCATTTTATTATTTTATTATTAATAATACAAAATATCAAATAAAAGGAAAATACTGTTGTAATTCAAAAGCAGTTGTGTACCTTGGGAAGAGTAATTCATGCCTAGCCTTTTACATCAGCAAAACTGAGAGGAAGTACTGTCAGAGAATATATGAACATGAGTACGCCATTAGGAAACACAACTTAAATAATGCTTTAGCAAAACACATAACGGATAATGAAGGACATCAGTTTAGTTACACTATAATGGTGTATTAATAGATGACAGAAAAGCCTGGGAGGTGTTGTTAGAGCTAAAAGAATTACCATGGCAGGTAAGGCTTCAAGCAGATAGCTGGCCTGGCATAAATGAACGTAGCCCGATTGCTCTAATCCTCAAGTTAAAAGCATTAAAAAGGATAAAATAAAATAAAATAGAATGGAAAACCAAGCAGTATAAAGTTACTAATAATGGAATAAAATGTTAGGATCATTGTATGTATTGTAAGGAAGTATTTATTAGATCTGTTTAAGGCATTGTGGCTTTAAAACAAATAGAATGCAATGATTAAGTGTGTGACATGACAAATAATGTGATCCAATCAGAAAGAATGTGGCATTATTTAAACAGGAATAAGGCAATGTTCAGTGTCTGATAAAGTTTAACACTGTTGTAAATGAAAGCACTTACCATTTTATTATTTTTGTTAATTAAAGTACGTGGTGATTTTAATGCAGCGGTCGCAGTGAATTTTATATCTGGGACAGTCTGAACCTTCCCGTTTTGGCTTATTTCAGTTGTTTGTGGTCTCTTTGGACTGTGTTTGTTCGCAGGTGTGAAGATGGGGGTATCTACCTGACAGTAGTCTGCTCTCCTCTCTACTGTGGCTACCACACCCCCCTCCTCAGAGTCCCCTATGAGCCAGAAGAGAGTGAGATGTTGATGAAGGTTTTCTGCCTACTGATCTTTCTTTTTGTCATCAGGTGGACCTGAAGAGTGGAGACACAATGAGAAAAGTGCCATGTAAGTGTGGTATACCACTGGAGATACACTAAACTCTAAGGCAGATAGCAACCATGTATATCCTGTCTTTCAGTCAGCTGTTCCCACCTCCTGTGACACCTTGCTCTAATTGAATATCTCTTGGTAAGCTGAAAGAGAAAAGTACAGAAATGATTAGTACTTCCTTGAGGGTTAAGCATTTATTTTGAAGCAGAAAAAAATCTCACTTATATTGCATCTCTGGGTGGTCTTTTCATGCCTCAGTTTCCCACTCCTGTTGCTTTTCAGGATAGCACCACTTCATGTCATCATAATAAGGCTGACATTGCTTGCAGAATGACTGGATACCTGTTGTCTTGGAAAATATGAGACCCTGGTCATGGTAAGCATCCAGTTTTTTGAAGTGTCCATCGTATGGTCCCTGAAGCTGCTGTCCAAAGTGAATGTGAAGAAGATAACTTTGTCTCCTTTACATGCCATGCAGGAAGACTACATCTGTTAAGTACTGCTAACCATCTCTGACTCACAAGATGCCATACACCAAATGGTGTAACAAAATAGCAGCAACTTGTGAAAATATACATGTCTGTGAATATCATTCCATGCAAGCATTTGCTGCTCAGCTGAGCAGAATATTTGCATGCATCTTCCTCTTGCATCTACTCTGGGAATTTGAGACTATAGTATGACTATCATGGACATGCTGATTTTTATGACACTGCTGAGCAAAAGTGGATTTAAGAGATACACATTTTTTCTTGATAGAAGGCCACATTTGTCTATGCAGTGTACAAAAAGAATGTTCATTTGCAGATCTTAACTTGGTATTACCATTTTGGTCCCTGCTATTCCATTGATTACACAGTACTAAAACTGTCATTATGAGACTTCTCATAGCTGTAGATATATCTGTTTTGTTCATAACCTGTATATTTTTTATTCCAACAACTGCTTACACATCAGGAAATGTGTATGTGTAGTGTAATGGTTTACCATGTCTCATCTGTTTGCCTGTAGTGACCACAATAGCAGCAGCAGTTAAATGTTGCTCGGGTTGGGAAGAAGTCTATACAATGCAATGCCAGAAGACTCTTTCATGGCCTGTCTGCTATCAAGAAGACTTATTTGGCAACATATCAAAATGTATAGGTGCTACATACTGTTAATATGCTGTTTCAGGAGTTACACATGAAATAATAGCAGATGAACTTACAGGCTATCCATTCTGATGAAACATTACATGGCTGTAGAACAACATGTACGGCCTGCGTACTGTGAATATATTGTTTGTGGGAGGGTTATACATAAAGCAAATATATTTTTTTACCTTTACGTATATTCTTAGCAATACATATTCTTGTTTGCATCATATGCAAACTGGTTTTAGCATGTCCATAGGATAAGGTCAACACAGGCTGGATAATTTCAGTGAAGCTGAAAACAACATTCTGGTGCAGACATTCAAGGTGCATTGCCCTTGCATGATGGATAGAGGGGGTGCAGAGTGCAGACCAAGCTTTATGGGACCAGGTGTGGTAATCTGTTTTGCAGGATACAAATGTATTGTGCGCAAACATGCAATAAGCCAGGGTTACCATCACTTGACTGACATATTCCACTGTACCAAACAGAAGACACAGAAGATTGAAAGAACAAGATCCATCACAGGATGTAGGTCACCATGGTCAACAATACTTACAGATGTGAAATAAATAGTCCATTGTATCACTTGCTGGAATGGCTGAAACATGATTACTCCTCATCAGGGCTGTGGATGTAGGTGCTGGGCTGACCCATTCCACCTGCATCTTAGTGGGTGATAGACAAGGATGGCAGTATACAGCAATGGTTAACATGCACAGTTGATACTCTAGTGGGTGTACTAACCATTGCTGTATACTGCCATCCAGGTCTATCACCCACTAACCAAGATGTACATCACTTTTTATAAGCACATCAGGAGTGTAACAGGCTGCCACCACCAGAGAAGGTAAAATTGCATAAGAAGGACTTGGCTGCATATAGAAACCTGTATCTGCATGTTTGAAGGACATGACTGTAACACACGATAAAGTGCTCAATATGGTATTTTTTCCTGTGTTTCACATTCACAGGTGAAAGCTGTGATGGATAGCATGTAGAAAAAGTTGAGGTTGGACAAGGTGCTGAGGTACACAGCTCTGCAGAGTCTGGCAAATAACAGATAGATACCTGGAGATGTGCCACAGTCAGAGGACACAGTGACACTAGTGCCTGTCCCATTCCTGATGGGGAGCAACCCTCAACATATGGTCACCCTTTGGATGTTCTGGCTAAGTGCACACCATCCCGTGTGTGGTAAGAATTTCCTGTAAGTGAGAGCTCCAGAGGAGAGCACTGATGAAACTGCTATCTCAGTGGGCAGATCCACCATAAACCAGAAACACAGGAATATTTAATGCCATCAAACTCCACAGCTCCCTTCAACCTCCAGCTGATTTGTGGGCAGCATCAGACAATCAGCAGATGTGAGTGAGTGTGATCCAGGCTACAGTGTCAGCGGCTCAACTAGTAAAGGACTTGCCTTTAGTTCTACATTCATGTTCTATTACTGACACTGCAGTGCAGAATTAGGTGATGCTGCATTACTATGTCTGCCATCCTTTGGATGAGATGTTAAATTGAGTCCCCATCTGCCTGAGTTGGTGGTAGCTTAGGTGTATATAAAAGATCCTACTGCACTTATTGAAAAGAGTAGGTGTTCTTTATTTACAACATTATTTACAATATTCTTTGTGTAATTATTTACAATTTTACAGATTCATACAGTATATATTTTTGATTTATTTGCTTCATTAGTATGCAATCACAATTATTTTTCTTCATTTTTGTCCTTATTAGACTCCCACTCTTTTTCCATAACCACCATCTATTTTTTTGTAATATTGTTGATATCATCCATTTTCCATTAAACATAATTTAATTTATCCTTTTATTCCAAATAATCCATATGACACAAAACATTTTTTTAGCTATCTTTTTAACAAATTCTTTGCTTTTGTTGTTATAATATCCATAATCAGTCATATCTTATTTGCTTTGTTAATATTTTCAGGAAAATTGTTTACATAATTTTTCCCACAGTTTAACTGTCCTTTCACATTTAAAAACATGCTCTGTATTTTCTTCTTTTCTACAATATAAACATATTCTTTCACTTTTTTTTTGATATGGCATATTCCCTTTCACTGATAATTTATCACCAGTCTCCATAAAAAATCCTGGCATTCTACTTTTTTATTACACCATTCAGTTCTTATTTTTATAGCTCTAATCTTTTCTTCTGTTAAATTTGCCCATGGGTTAAAATAATAATAGTATGCCATTATATTTTTACTACAATTTTCTCTTTTTTTTTCAATTTCCTCAATTTTTATCTTCCAAAAATGTTTTCTTGATAACATTTCATTTCTTCATTTATACATTCTTTGTCTCTTTTAAATATTTATATTTAAATAAGTTTATCATTAACGTCTCATTTTTTCATTTAACCACTTTAACATTTTATTACAATGAAGTAGTGTACACAACTGAGTTTAGTAATCCTAAACCTCCTTCTTTTTTATTTAGATATGACCCCCTTTTTTATGGCAGCCAATCTCAAACCCCATATAAATGAAAAAAAAATCACCTGTAAAACTTATTTCTGATGTACTATTGACATCAAATTCACACTTACTAAATTTCCTAGCTTTCCTATTAAGACATACTTTATTAAACAAACCTTTTTCCTAAATCATAACCTATATGTTTTTCAAGAAGGACAAATTTCATTTATTTCTTCTATTATGTTTTCCATTGTTCTCTAGTTGTGTTCCTACTTCCAAATCATATGCCTAGTACAGAAATATCATCATTTTAAAATATATACTTCTTATCTTTACTGTATCACCCATTCCTTTACTTTTGTCTTTATTCAAAGACATATCTACTGAATTTAGACATATATATATATATATATATATATATACATACAATACTTCTTTCGTCCCAGCTTTATCTTTGCAATCAGTGTAACATCACCTACGTAAGCCAACATAATTGGAATTCTTATTCCTTCATTTACCATATTGCTTGCATCCTTCATTTTTAAGTTAACATCTCTTATTAATACATTCATGACAAAAGCAAATAATATAATACTCATTTGATATCCCTGTCTTATACCATTCCTTATATCTATATCTCTACTCAGCCATCCATTTCCCAAAATTCTTACTTTATTATAATAATAATTATTATTATTACTATTATTATTATTATTTTTATTATACTCATTACTCCTAATGGCATATATTCCTATTTTTTCACTTATACTCCTTCATGATTACCCACAAACTTTCATGCCTGATTATTTCAAATGACATATTCAAATCTCCTACCATAAGTTTAACTTATTTTTGTTTATAATATCATACACAATCTCCCTCACTATCAATTATAATTCCTGACATCCTTCTCCCTTTAGACTATACATACTATCTTCCATATTTTATATATTTAATTTTATTTTTCATTCTCTTTTGAATTATTTTTCCAAAACTCTTATAGTCTGTATTATTCATTACTATAGGTTTTCACTTTTTCATTTCATTTTTTCTTCTTTTTTCATATAAATTTAAGTATCTCATTACATAAATCCTTCACTTAACCATTCATTTAATACTTAAAAAATATTTCTTATCCCAGTGTTTTAAATTCTTATACATTTGATATTCAATTCCATCTGGTCCTGCAGCTGATTCCATATTCTCATGCTTCAGTACCTTGTCTAGTTTGTGATATTTCCTCTTCCAATTCTTTATCTTGTTCTGATAAACTTTTAACTTTCCATCTTATCTTCTGCTCTGTTTCTTTAAAAATTTCTTGCATGTAATCTACTACAATATGCATAATCTATTCCTGGGTTTATTTTATTTCTCCTTTTACATTTTTAATTTCTCTCATTACATTACTATCTTCCTTAACTAATTTACTTAAATATGTGGACACCTGTTCCCTTTTACTTTGTGGAAAATATCTTTGTTTAAATAATAATTCCTTGTTTTTTTTTCTTGATTTTTGTCAAAATATTCTCTATCATTCTTTGCTGAGTCCTTCAAAGCATCTTTACACATGTTGTCATATTTTTCCTTTCATTTTCTTTTTTCCTTTCATCCTTCTGCCAATCGAAAAAAAACTCTTTTATATTGCTTTTTTAAAAAGCCACCATTCAGACCAATATTTATAAAATATTCTTATAGTAATATGAGCTTTCCATAACTGTAATATCATTTTCTTCCCGTTTTCATCCAATGTTTTCTCATTTATTCCTTTTATCCTAATTCCTATTTTTATATACTCTTGAAAGTCCTTTAACTATATTCATATTACTAGATGATCTGAAAAATATCTGTTACAATCAACTCCCCTTCAGCAACATTTAACATTTCTTATATTATAAAATAATATATTTCAGTTGTACATGTACCTCAGCTATATGTCTATGAGTTACTATTCCAGATACTTAATCTTCCACATTTCATAGCTTCTAACATTTTTTAACATCACTTCCCCTCTTTTTTCTGATGTCACAGTTAAAATCTCCTGTTAGTAAGATGTTTATATTTATTACTCTATAATCTAAAATCTTACAAAATAAATTATCCCTTTCTTTACATGAAACATAAGCATATTATGCTGTAATTCTGCATACTTGATCTTTCCATCTTAAATCTTCCCAATATTGCTATTGTCACATCTAGTATGTTTACTGATTTTTGATAAAGAATTCCTATTCCCAAACATCATTAATTTCCCATATTCCAAATTATATCTCCTTTCCATGTTTTTTCAATTTGTAATCTTTCTTCCTTA
The DNA here is from genome assembly GCF_019279795.1 of Protopterus annectens. Taxonomy (NCBI): domain Eukaryota; kingdom Metazoa; phylum Chordata; order Ceratodontiformes; family Protopteridae; genus Protopterus; species Protopterus annectens. Next base: position 852,328,138 of record NC_056743.1, on the reverse strand, counting down.
GTTAAAAATATTACATCTTCCAAAACTATTACATCTATATCACATATACTACATCACTCTATAACTCCTATCTTGACTAAATTTTAATACTTGTATTTTTCTTCTTCTACTACAGCATCTTTATTTTTCTCTGTGTCCATTTTTTCTTCTTTTTTTCTCATCCTTGTCATTTTTTCCATTTTACAGTTCATCCATAAATTCCCAATTTTATCACATTTGTAACATTTTAATTCACATCTTCTTGTACCATGACCCATTTACCCACAAATATAACATTTTTGTCACAATTACCTATTACGTGATCCTCCTTATATAAGAAAAAAACATGTTTTGGGTTGACCCCAATATTTCACTACACCCTTATTCCTGACCACATTTATCATACTATGGATATGAAAACTTTTTCCTTTTCCATTTTCAGTAGAATGTTACAACCCCAACCCCCAGTCCATAAACCCCCCTGCTGTCATAAAGTTTGGTAACGTCTACAACTTCTTTACATGTTTTAGTTAAATGTCTTTTTAAAGTCTCTTTCTTTGCTTCAGTTCAAATTGCACATGTATATCATTTTTTGTTTCTCTATTAAATGTTATTTGTTTCTCTATTAAATGCTTTAACCATATATAAGTTCCATGGATTACAGTTCTTTTTCTTCTCATATTATCCCCCAGAACTTTCCATTGCATAACCAGTCTCAAATATAATGTCACAAAATGTCTCTTTGTTAATAAGAATACAAGCTCTTACACTTTAAACCTTTATACCCAAAGGAGTTATTAAAGTGTCCCAAACTTCATACCTAAATGATTCTTTCTCTTCTTTACTTTGAATTCTTACCAAAAATGTATGCCTTGAATTAACGTCATCTTTCTTCTGTTCTTTTCTCTCACCCCATCCAATGCTTTCCTTCACCATCTCTGCATATGATTTCCCTTTACTTTCACTCTTTAAAATGGAATCTGCTTCTTCCTTCTGAATTTCATCCATGATTCCTCTTCATGAAACCTCCTTTCCACTTTTAGGTTCACTGTGCAATAACATCTTGCCATGTAAATCATAGGTTCATAGGTTCACAGGAGATTTCTAGGCTGACAGTCCAAGAGCCCTTACAAGCCTAACCAAATTTAACCTGAGTTTCCCAGTTTTCAACAGTTAGTTAAACAAAGTTCACAGAGGTATGAGCCTATGCTGTGCTATCTAACACTGACTGTCTCTGTCCATGAGGGACATGCACGCCATCCCAATGAGTTAATTTAAAATTACTCATCCATTGATCTAGGTTGCACTTGAAGCAGATCAGGGAAGGGTATTGCTTCATTTAAATTGGAAGCTTGTTCCAGAGAAGGGGTAGTCTCTGAGAGATGTAGCTATCTCTTCAACATGATTTATTCATGTCATGGGCTAGGTTAAGATCCCTAAAATGATTGGCCCTCATGCAGTTTGATTTACGGATATATAACATTTTCATCAGGGTTGGATTGCTCTGTATGCTGGACACAGATCACCCCTTAGTAATCTGTAGCAGACAGAATACAGTGATAGGGCTTTAAATCTTTCTGTGTAGGACTTGTTTTTTTATACCCTCTAGCTTCCAAGTGGGAAACCTTTGGGTTTGCTCCAGCTGTTGCAGATGTCTGGTGATGTACATGCAAAAGGGTGCAATTGTACTCAATTACTGGTCTGATGAGGGCGAAGTACAATGGAATTATAACGTCCTTTGCTCTGGATACCATGCCCTTACTTATGAGTTGTGCCAAATAGAAGGACTTTCTCACCACTGTGGACACATGGTGATCGAAGTTCAGATTACTATCAACCTGAGTATCCAGCTGACATACCACTGGGACTACACTTAGGGGGATGCAATCTATATTGTAATTATCTTGGGTGTTTGCTTTCCCAACGGTAATAATTATGCATTTTTTTTGCATTTATTTTCAATCCATGGCTCTTCCATCAATAATTTGTCTGTGTTAATCCTTTCTGCAGTATATCAGTATCATTTGGGGATTCAATGATTGCCCTAAATTTTATCTGTGAACTTGGTCAGCCAAAGGCCATTTACGTTTACCTTGACTTCTGAGAAATAAATACTGAACATGAGAGAACTTAGCACAAAACTCTGTGGTATACTGCTAGTGACTGGCCTCTTGCTAGAAGTGAATTCACCCACTCTGACAGTATGTGTCCTGTTGGTGAGCTGTTTGGCTACCTATCAGGTGATATAGGGGTTTATGTCCAATTGAGAAAGTTTCTCTATAATACCTGAGTCAGGAATTGTGTCAAATGCCTTGGCTAGGTCAAGGTAGGGAGTATACACAGTTTTTCCATCATCCACAGCCTTGGTAACCTCCTTGAAGACATCAATCAGATTTAACAGAAATGGTCTACCTTTAATGAATCCAAGTTGGGTTGGGTCCAGAGTCTGGAGGGTTGTAATTACACATCCTTCACTTACCAGTTCTCCTTTCTCTGATTCAGCAAACAAATTTTGCTGAAAAAATCTTCTGAATCCTGCACCACTTCTCCAAAAGGAGCACTGACTTTTGCCTCTGCTGCTTCTATCTCACACACTGTCCTTTCAGCAGCCAGACCACTAGCAATGGGAAATGCAAACATACTCACTAGCTGTACAGGCTATAAGTAAGGGAAGTTCCTTAGAGAACTAGCCGAATTTCCAATAGCTATCATAAATACCACCTTGGGTCCACTACTCTAGTTGGACTAACCCAATCAAATAAATAAACACAAATAAATAATGATCATTTAAACAAGCAGACATCTGGTTCTATAAATAAGACACTGCATGATAGAGTCACATCCTAATATTTCCCTCATCTCTTAAACAAACATCCACTACATGTCGATCAGACTAGCACCCTTACCACCAACAAGGTAAACCTGGTTAACTTGACAGGCAGCCTCAAATTTTACCCAGTCTATCTTACCTTGCCCTCCTTGAAAGCTGTTGAAAACTTTTGAATAATGGATTCTGGCTAGGTTTGAAATGGTCAGCAAACTGATTGCCTAGTACTTTCCACTGAGCCTAAGATCCTATGACAATCTGTTGCCACATTGTTGTTAAATGGAGCTGACAGATGCATTACATGGCCTTCATGATGATGATGATAGTGGTGGTGGTGATTATGATGTCCAGTTAAATGAAGAAAAAACAATCAGATATCATGAACTGATGTTTATGGTGAGAGCTGTGGTGATGAGCATCGGCCTTTATAGAATTGCTAGAGTCAGCATGTCTGCATAGATTGGTGGTACTGTCTTTGGCTCTGGTAGGCTTTGATATGGGATGGCCTAATATGTGGACTATTGCAAGGGTCATACTCAGGCTTTTCTGGAATGTCATAACCCCAGTTGACATTTGCTATGGGCTGACATAATATGAGCAGCCACAGCTACCTAACTCCAGGACTGGCACTTCCAAAGGAAATGTCAGCCAGGTACAGGTCAAGTGGTAGTAGATTGAACCCTGCATGCTATGACCAGCAAAGGTAGAGCACACTAAGGTCATGAAATAGAACACCATCCCTATTTGGAGAGTTTTTGAGGCCTGCCCCTATCAGCAGTGTGGTAACACCAGAAGGCAGATGTGAAGTGTCTGCATATCCATTTCCTAGGAGGATATAATTCTTGGCACCATCTCTCCTTTCAGCAATCCTAACATCTTGCCCCATGACATCCATTCTGCCTTTATTTGTTGTTGCAGCTCTTGTAATACTCTGTTCCCTAGTCCATGTGTATCTGCTGCCCTGTGCCCACGCCCTCCACCGTGTTTCCCCCAAACGTTTGTGTCAACAGTCTTGTGTTGCTGTGTCTCCTGATACCTTGTGCAAATGATGACAAATGGGAGCCAAACTACCCTTCGTCCCATATGGTTTTGGGCTAATGTCAGATGAACAGAGAAAACAGACCATGCGCTGACCATCAAAGTCTGATAGGACCACTGGATCTATTGTGTTTCCTGTTTTTCTTTGTGGATGTCATGTTGCAAAGTCATTGTCCAGACAGGGTTGCCTTGAGAATGCTGTCATGTATTGCATCCATTTCTGGCCAGGGATTCTCGCTGGCCATACTTCATCCTGCTGCTGATGGCAATCATTGTTCTCTGCTGCTGCTGGTGAATGTTGTAAGTTGTAAGTCAAGGGACAAGGCAATAGCTAGCATTACTTACAAAAGAAAAGAATTTTTTAGGGGGAGAATTTTGGTTCCATTCATAGTATGTGAACATATCAGCATATATTCTGAGCAGCTTGTCAGTACTCACCAACAAGATGACCATGTGGGAAATCACTTTGCTAAAAAGACATACAGAACTGATGCACACAAAATATGGGAAACTCAGAACTACCACATTTACACTAGTAATGATCCCCTGTGCATCACAGAATACCTGGCAGTTGAAGGAGTGTTATCGTTTCTTGTTGCTACATCTCTAGGACTGCTGGCCAGGGGGAGGCCATTATAGCCACATGACTGCAGACTATCATACTCAGTATCTCAGGGAATCGGGTGAAATTTTAGAAACCATTCCTACTGCTGGCTTTCTTCACTTCTGAGAAGCCATGTGTGTTCATTAAAACATAGCAGCATAACACTGAGGAACTTAAGTAGTATCTATTAGGCTGAAACCTGGGGAAATACCCAAAGTTTCCCCAGCTACTCACTGAAAGGTCTTTGTCGATAGGATACTAACAACTACATATAGCTTGGCATCGAGAGGTATAAGAAGACATTGCATTCCGTGAAATTCAAGAGTTGGGTAATATACTTCAACCAAGTTCTGTATAATATCCTAGTCCACTCTATAGCAATCCACTATCTGGTAATCAGTGAGGGCATGCAAGGTTAAGTGATCCTGGAAATGATTATGAGCCCTAGGTCTGCCAAGACTTTCAACTTGGTCAACACAGCCTCTGGCTGGAGTGATACAGTATTGTAACACAAGCTGCTGCCACAGTGAACACATCTGCTAGGTTCTGCTCAGCTAGTTTTCTGCACACTTTTACCTCATATTTTGGTATGCAGACAAGCTTTATGACATCTTTTCTGAAAAGTACATGTCATTAGCTACACATTTCCCTGAATGTTGTCATTTGCATTTATTTATGCACCACTCATTTACATGTGCTACAGTTGGCGCATTGTGTAAATTCTTGCACAACTGTGCAACTAAGGTCTGTGAATAGGTAGTTCAAGCCTGCATAAAGTAAAGCATTGCTGGTAATTTCCTGCTGGGTGAGAATGTAAACCTATACCTATAGTCACTGTTTTAACACAGCTCCGCAAAGTTAGGCGACCAGCCACTGCTCTGCTGTATTCATCTGTGTAAGCCACGAAATCTGTTGCATTCTTCTAACCATAAGGGCGATTTTATACTGTATTTTGCACTTTTAAACTGTATTTTGATATATTGCTGATTTTTTAAAACTGTTCTTGCTGATATGTTGCACTTTTTCTCTGCTGTAGCATAGACTAGATTCAGGCCTACTGAAAGTGGCTCTGTTTGCTAAATTGAGCACTAAACCAGGCTATCTTTTGTTGGAGAGGGCCCACCTGCACCCTTGCAGCAAGAGAGTACAGTTAGGACTCATCTGATTGAAGGTGGCTGGCACAGGGCTCCGTTTTGAGCTTTTTTTATTGGTTAAATTGTTTAATTCAGTTTGCTCACTGTTGCTACATAAGCTGTGTTTGCACAGGTTTTTGCTTGTTTTAACACACCTCCAAAGAGTTAGGCAGCCAGCCACTGCTCTGCTGTATTTATCTATTTACTCATAGTGCACCTCTGTGCACCATCATGTACTGGCACACAGTGGGGGTAACCACTGGCAGTTATAGATGCAAAAAATTCAATAGATACATTTTCCCTTAGTAGCTGCCCATGATCCATCTGAGAAGTTCTTAAATTGTGCTTAGCTGCTCAAAGAGCACTTCGGCTGTGCTTTTTCCCCTTAAACAGGCTCAAACCCACAGACTCTACAATAGTATCATACCATTTAGAGAACCCCCTCTAGTATAGACCTCTTATAGAGCACCCCATTAGTATAGACCCCATTTAGAGCACCCAGCTATACCACACCCCTCCATTTTCTCTCCCTACTGTGAAAACAAAATTTAACCTAGTATTATGGATGGTCAGTTTCCCTCTATTTTTCCTACCCGCCTGATTGACATAGCTATCGGGAGGCAGTGTAGCAACTGACTCAAGTACACTGACAACCCTCTACTCCTAAATCACCCAAGTGCAATTTATGAGAGATGCATCTACACTAAGAATCTGGAATCATTGCTCTCTTGTGCACAGAACAGTAACACTGAACAGGTTGTCAGCTCACATACTATACCTCCTACGCAAACCATGCACTCAACGCATAAACTGTCCTACAAAGAGGTACTAACCAGAAACCTACTTACACACTAGAGACTTTCCAAACACAAACATGCTACACCTAATACAGTGCCTAAAGCACTCAATAAACATAAAAACATAAACACCAGTGTCTCACCAAATAAGCCCCTAAGGCAAAGCACATCTAAACCAAATTTTTTAGTCACGGGTTACTCCATCGTGAGACACACAGATATCCCACTCACCATGCCAGTCAAGCAGAAGGTTACAGTCAGCTTTTTATTGGGTACCAGGATCCGTCAGATCACACATGCACTCAAGTCTCTCACCAAGTACCATTATATGACTTTGTCACAGTTCATGTTGGTGTGAATGACCTGAGACATACCTCACTGAACAAAGATATGATTAAGCTCTATGGATATGTATCCCAGGCAGGTATGTCCCTAGCCTTGAGCAGCATTCTACCCTCACCTAGGATGATACCGCAATATAAACAGAATATGACTGACTTCAACAACTGGCTTAGTTTCTGGTGTCATTCTAATGGGATCCAGATCGTGTCAGCCTGGGGTGACATGGTTGATAGACCACGCTGCTTTTCCAGAGATGGTCATCACCTATCACCTCTAGGTTTTGGTTACTGGCTAAGGCACTTGCTTCCCCATAGAGCATTTTTTAGGCAAGGTCTGAAGAACAAATTTTCCGATGTGAAAATATTACTCACAATTGCTAAACACTAGGAGTTTAAATCAAAAACTGCACTCTCTGGAAGCACTCCTCTTCCTGGTGGATGTTGACATCTGTGCAGTCACAGAAACATGGTTCAGAGCGGCAGAGAGTACCCTGGCCTTGCAAATCTACAATGCCTTCCATACTTTCAGACCACAAAATGAATGTGTGAAGACCAAAGGAGGGGGAGTATCTATCTTCATCAAAGGTAAATACACCTCTAGACTAGTTAGACAAGCAAACTCCATGGAATTACTCCAAGTTCAACTATCTGTGGGTAAGAACCCCCCCTTGAAGTTATCGTAAGGTATAGGCCCCCCTTCAATGAACCAAGACACCCAGCTGCTTATTTAGACCTACTTGAGTCAATCAAATTACAACCAAACACTCTAGTCATGGACAATTTTAACTGTCCCTCCATTAACTGGGAAACTTATACAAGTACCAACATGTTTGCACAAAGGTTCCTGGAGTTTGTTAACACTAATGCCCTGGAACAAATAGTATGCAACCCCACAAGAGGCTCAAATATTCTCGACCTGGTCCTCGCCAACATGGGTGACCGTTGCACCACCACAAGTATAGGATCCTCACCAGTTAAATCTGATCACAAATCAGTCACATCTGAAGTTGCTTTAACACCTCTACCCTGTTAGGTGAAATATTCCTAACAAATTTCACCAAAGCTAATTATACCCTCTTAAGGGATGGCATAAATAATTTCCAAGCTCCTGTTCCCACAGATGGCATTGACAACTATACTAAGGTATACACAAATGTCCTGTACAATCACTTATACAAATGTATTGACACTGCTGTACCTGGCAGGATCAAAATGAGATCCTTAAGAAAAAACAAGCCTTCCTGGTGGACATCTAGAATTATTACATTTTACAACAAGAGGAAGAAGTTGCTGTCTAAGAATAAATAAAAAGAAGTCCCAGCGCTGGAAGAACACCCGCCTCTGCTAGAATAAACAAATAAGACATCTTGTAAAACCATCAAAGGGCAACTTCAAAACAATTTAGCAACCATAGCTAAAGATAACCATAATGCATTCTTCAGCTATATCTGTAACCTAAAAGGTAGGACCTAGGTGTGTGCTGAACTAGCTGTGGATGCCATCACACACACACTGATCTGGGAAAATAGTTAACCTATTAGCTGGCAGGTTGGCAAAAATTTCATCCCCCGTCCCCTCCAAGCATTCCACAAAGCATTCCCTCTACATCTCCCAAGCCTTGCATCTCCAAAGAGAAAGTCATTAATGGTCTCTAAAAGTCCAAAAACACAGCCTCTATGGGACTCCGGTCATCTTAGGTTGCATTTTAAATGGTCTAAAACATGAGTTAGCAACTCCATTAGGTACTGTCTTCAACCACAGCCTGAGTACTGGTTTTGTCCCTGCTGAATAGAAAACAGCAATCATCATCCCCCTTAATAAATCGGGTACAGCAACTGACCCTGGAAACTAAAGACCCATAAGCTTAACCAGCCTTATCTGTATGGACATGGAACAAATCATCATGGACCTTATAAATTAGGATAAAGGTGATCTCCAAACCTTTGATCTGACATAGTTTGGTTTTGTCAAAGGCAGGTCATGCCTGTTAAACCTGGTGGACTTCTTCAAAAACATCACCAGAGCCATAGACAATGTCAAATCTGTGCATACAGCCTACCTTGACTTAGCCACGGCCTTTGACAATATCCCACATTCGGGCATCATTGATAAACTCTCCCACCTGAATATCAATCCTTATGTCATCAGGTGGGTTGCTAACTGGCTAACCAACAGATCACACTCAGTCAAAGTTGGGAACTTTGCCTCAACCAGCAGACCTGTGGGGTTCCATAGGGCTCAGTTGCTGGGCCCCCTATTGTTTGGAATATACTTCTCAGAAGTTCAGGCCAAAACAGAGGGGCTGTGGCTGACTAAGTTTGCTAATGACTGCAAATTAAGTGCAATCACTGAATCCCCAAACAATGTCAATATACTTCAAGAGGAACTTGCACAAACCAACGATTGGTGCCAAAGCCATGGACTCAAACTTAGTGCTAAAAAATGTATTATCATCCCCTTCAGTAAAAACGATATCCATACAGACTATCATATAAATAATACTACCCTAAGTAACAACTCAGTAGTGAGAGAAGAGACTAGGGAATGCAAGCTGACTATAGCCTAAACTTTGACCACCACATGTGTACTGTGGTAAGGAAGGCATTCTACATCTCATTAGTAAAGGCATTGCCTCAAGAGCAAAAGAGGTCATAACACCCAGTACTCAACTCTCATCAGGCCAATAACTGAGCACAATGCTCCCTTTGATATGTATCTTACAAGGAACCTGCAGCAACTTGAGAGACCTCAGAGATTTCTAACCAAGAAAATTCAGGGTCTCCAACACGTCATACATTGACTGAAGTCACTGTCACTGTACTGAGTAGCATACAGACTATTTAGAGAAGACTTGTACCTGGCCTACAGAGCAATCTTGGATCCAAACCTAATGGAAATGCTGCACAGCCGCAAGTCAAATGAGACAACGGTTACATGCTCCAGGGACCTTAATCTGGGCTGCAACATAAATAGGACCTGCTGGAGAGACAGATATGTCTCTCAGAGGTCAAAAAATCCAATGGAAAGGCACTCAAAAATAACCAAGAAAAACAGTCAAAAGTGCCTAGTACGGAGAATGAAGCACCGAGGTAGTTTCCAAGCTGTTTATTTCAAATACAACAAACAAAACTCCACAAATAGTGAACACACATAAACGCCTTTGCATTACACGAGTTTTCGTCTCAATAATCAGACTTCCTCAGATGACCAGTGTTACTTTAAGTTAAGCCATTTATACATTAATTAAAAAATAATCAACCAATACAATTTGAGCATGAAACTTTAAAAAAACCCAATGACATTTCCACAAAACCAGAATTAAAATACAATCTATGAATATTGAACTTTTCGTTTAAATACATTCTAAACCATAAAAAAAGAATCATAATACAGTTGGTTAAAATGTTTAAAATATAAAAATAAATTTAATATGTAAAAATAAATAAATATATTATCATAGGCACATTGAATTAATTGTATGCTTTATAAAAAAAGGAAGGAAAAATTGCCATCTATTGTCCAAAAGATTTTAAAGTTTTGCAGATCTTTATTTCAAAAGTGGCAAGATAGACACATAATCATTCAGTCCAGGGAAGTTTCATGCTTCCAGGGTGACTTGCCACCATAATTTCCTGAATTCTATCCTCTCTTCCCATGCCCCCCCCCCCATGTCATTCTTGATATCTTCCAAAACAAGAAAAGAAAATGTTGCTTTTACACAGGATTTAGTGTGTTTATACAAGACACTAGTTTCTTTCTTTACTGTGATATCATAATTATGTTCGTAGATCCTTCTCCTTAACATTCTTTCGGTTTTCCCGACGTAGAAGGATCTACATTCTGAACAAACAGCCAAGCAGACCATTCCTTTAGTTTCACAATTATAATAATCTCCACTGTCTATCCATCTATTTCTGCTCTCAAGATAAATTTTATCTGTGTTCATAATGTTCACACATTGAGCGCAGTGCCCACACTTATATGTCCCTAATCTTCTTTTAATTTGATTGGGTTTATTACTCCTATACTCAAGTATGTTCTTAAGACTCTGTGAGTTCTTATAAACTGCCTTAGAAGGGAGGTTGGGTATTTTGTCCAGGTCCGAAAGTGCCACAAATCTGTTCTACTCTTTATTAAAAATTTTTTTAGTGGTGTTACTCAAGGCATTGTACTCCAAAACTATTGCTTGTTTATAGGCAGCGTTTTCATTATTTTTAATCTTCAATAGTTCACTGCCATTAACTTGTTCTTTAAGTCCCTGTATGGACTTGAACCTAGTACTTCTTCCTTCTAAAACCTTCCCCTTAATTTTGTTTATAAACTCCAGGGGGTACCCTCTTTCGGAAAACATCTTTTCCAGCAAATCACACTCCATCCGGAAATCAGTATCCAGGCTTGTCATATGACTCCCCCGAACAAACTGACCCTTTACAATATTTTTCTTACAGTGTGGGGAGTCTGCACTCAGAAAATGGAGAAAAGATTACAAAACGTAGATTTCCTAAAAATCTTAGTTTCAAACTTGTTGTTCATCTTATACACCTCTAAATCTAAATATTGTAGGTTTTCTTTAGACACTTTATGTGTGAAATTCAGGAAACTGGTAGTACCTTTCATATAGTTCATAAATTCTACAAACTTCGCCTTACCTCCCGTCCAAAAAATAACTATGTCATCTAGGAACCTCCAATAGAGGTTCCAACAGGGGATATATTCTGAGTTTAAAATGTATTTTTCTTCCCATTTTGCCAATACTAAATTGGCGTAAGTGGGTGCACATGCCACCCCCATTGCCACTCCTTGAATTTGCTGGTAGAATTCCCCATTAAAACAAATGAAATTGTACTTTAATGCCATATCCATTAAAGCCACACACAGTATTTTATCATTGTGGGTTAACTCCTGGTCCTCAAAAACAATCTCCTCAAACATTTCCATGCATGAGGAGTAAGGGATACAAGAAAATAGATCAATAATATCTATAGTTACAAATAGGAGATCTTCATGGTAAAATTCGTTTGATATTTCCCTCAAAAGATCCCAAGAATATTTTAGAATGACTATCCTTTTTACCCACACATGCTTTAATTTTGTATCAATGTATTTAGCAAGTGGGTGAGTTTTTGACCCATTAGCCGAGACTATGGGTCTCAAGGGTGGGTCTCTCTCATTCTTATGAGTCTTTGGGATTCCGAAAATTGTAGGTACCCTGAGTTTGTCAACTTTCAAGTGGGAAATAATTTTATAGTCAATAAGTCCTTCGTACAACATGTCATTTAAGCCTACATCAATTTGTTGTAGGCTATATTTACTTCGTTCCTAGATGCATTAGAATATCTAAACTCATCTCTTAATATTAAATTCATTTTACCCTCGTATTCGATATTATCCATAACTGCCACCCCACCTCCCTTATCTGGTTTCATAACTCAAATGTTAAGGTTAGATTTCAAATCATTCAGTATATCATTTTCTTTGTTACTTAAATTAGAATTATATTTAACCTTATTCTGTTCATTCCTAAATTCATTTTCAATAATCTTCTCCAGATTTTTTAATTGCGGATGGAGGGGTGGATTAAAAATAGTTCTTCGTCTTAAACCTAGTTCCATATCTGGGTTACTAGGGGGGGTAACAATAAACCTAAATTAACTTTTCTTAAAAATAATTTAATATCTAACAATGACTTGGTGAGATCTCGCTTTCTATATGGAATGAACTTTAAACCTTTGGGCAATAAATCAAAATGTTCCTTCTCTAATGTTATGTTACTAAAGCTGTAAATACAAAATTCATTATAAACATGTTTAACACCATCAACTAAAATGTCATCTCAGAGGTCGCCACTCCTCTGGAATAGGCTACCAATTAACATCAAACAAAGCCCCTCTATGACCCTGTTTAATCATAGTCTGGATGACTGGATGGAAAAACGTAAATTCCTGCTGGGGATTTCACCTATGACCCTCCTAGATATGGGCAGTCATTGCTAAGATCTTGAGTGTAGGCAATATCCTTTATATTGGTTTTTTCTAGTATTTTATTGGGTACACATGGCTAGACTTATAAAGACCTCAGAGTCAATAGCACAGTAACCACCTATGAACCTATGAATAGGAAACACCATGCATGTTGCCAAGAGCAGTAGAAAAGTCTATGAATTCCTGCCCAAATGTTTAAGTGATTGTATACTTACCAGTTCTCAAATATTTTTCACCCAGAATGCAGCAGTTATTTCTAGCAATGTCATGTCACTCACGTGGCTACAACGTTTTAGTGTGGAATATAACAGACTATTCATTAACACTCCACATTCTGTATCCGATAATATTTGCTAGATATAATATACTAAATTCACTGTTTTATTTCATAGGTGATGTGCCCAAAGATAAAAAAAGGCTCACTTCTGACACTAATCATGCAGTGCAGTTGGTCAATTAATGCAAAAGTGAGAAATTCTGATACAGAGAGAAGTATAGCCACAATGAAAAAGACCTCATTACTATCACATCATCATATCTCTGAACTGAGCACCAGCACTATTCAAACTTGACCACACTAGTGTTTGTTCTCCCTAGCAGCCCATGTGTCACTTTACTAATGGCACCCCTACATATAGACACACACACACACACACACACACACACACACACACACACACACACACACACACACACACACACACACACACACACACACACACACACACATCTCATGGCTTTACTGAACCTACCTGCACCGCAGGTACTCCTGTAGGGGTGCATGGGTGACCATTGTGTTATGACATCAGTCACTTTTCCCCTCCTAAGCTAAAATGTTGATTCTCTGAATCATTCAGCCAAGTAAATCAGCAGCCACATACATGCCTGATGGAGAGCACTTGGCTAATTAGCCAGTCCCTTGGACTGCCACACTAGCATGTACTTTCACCTGTGGGACCACTCTCCAAGCTTATTCCCCTGCAAGGAGAAAACCTCAAGGTAGAGTAAGGCTTAGTGTGATATGGAAACCTTCTGAGATAAGACTTCTACATCATGCTAAGCCTTTCTGAATCCCAGTGTCTATTCTGATTTACATTACCATAATTCAGTGTACCACTTACTTAGTGAAACACTTGCAATTTATTTATTTATTTATTTTACATTTGTTGACCGGGCTAGTCTAGCTGGATACAGTCCATTTTCAGTAGAGGCCCAGGGAGAAAAGCTCCAAGAAAAACATACAAAAAGAAATATAAAAGTTATAACGGATCAAACTAAAAAAAATACAATTGTAACAAAAAAAAATATTTATTTATTTATTTTTGTTATACAAATACAGTAGTCAGTGAGGATAACATTAACAGTAAGCATCAATGGGTAATGTACAAGAGATGGTGCAATATCCAATATATACATACATTTTATTTGCAATAATATGGTATTTTGCTTCTTTAGGGTAAAATTATAAAGTTTCAGAGTAATTATTAGTTTAAAAGGAAAAAAGTTAGTCAGGGTTAGTACAGGAGCATAGCCAGTGTGTCTTAAGAAATAGCTTTAGATTATTTTTAAAGAGTGAAAGAGAAATATGACTTGTGAGTTCAGTGGGTAGTAAATTCCATCGCTTTCCTACAGAGTTAGAGTACAGGGAGTCACCTGATGAGTTATTGGATCTTGAAGTGTTGATCAGCAGTTTGTTTGAGGAGCATAAGTTCTTGAGATTATTGTAAGGTGTAATGATGGTAGAGAGTATTGGAGTGTTGGTGGGTTAATGCAGGGTCTTGTGGACAATGGCAAGCTGATGAAATTGAAGATGGTTAAGAAATTCTAGCCAGTCTAGTTGTTTTAGGTTCAGACAGTGAAAGGAGAGCCTGTAGCAAATCTAGCAATATTATTATAGGATGTTGCCAGTTTGTTGAGGTTGTTTTTAGAAAGGTTAGTGTATACATGGGAAACATAGAGTAGTGGTCCTAGCCACTGGTGTAAGAAAGGGCTTGATTCTGTAAAGGGATCCCAGTTTTTTGTTCACTGATTTTATTGTGCTGTTTCTATTTCTTAAACAGGTATTAATTACTGTTGGACATTTTGGAGTCTTTCTTCTGGGGTTCCTTTGAAAATGAAACTCCCCAAATGGACATTGCTGGTAAACAAATATAAACAGATAATACATACACAAAATAAATACCTAGCCTTACTAAGCAACAAAATGAATACATCACATAAGCAGAAATATGAAAAATTGGAACAAGATAAAAATATATGCCTATCAGCCAAAAATCTTGAGTAATGTAATATTCTGAATGCACTGAAGGATTGCTGACATTATTTGTACAATCCAGGTGCTCTTTTATTTTTTCGTTTTACTGACCACTTATCTTTAGCTAATTTTGCTGCAATTCAGCTTCAGTGTAAGCAACAAATTCAGTGCATTGACAAATTCTTATTGCATTTCATTTTCACAGGCCTGCCATGGTGAGAGGCAAACTTTTTTTCACTGAGCTTTGGCTTACTATTCTGCAATCTGTGTCTCAAAGACAGACTTACTGGGATACATTATATTTTAGTAAGATCTTTTTTTTTTGTAGTTGTATAAAGTTTTTAACATACATGAAAACTACTGTGGTATTCCTGAATAAATAGTTATTGCACCATTAACTTTGACTAGCCTGTATAAAATCTAACACAGAGTATCAACAAACAGATTAACTAAACAAATCCATGCTAGGACATCTCTCAGCCCAGTAAATATAGTCGACACTGCAATGCAATAACACATTGCAAGAATGAAGATGTACAAAAATTGTAACAGTGAAGCGTGTCTATCAAAGTTAAACTGGTCAGAGTATATATCAGGTTTTGCAAAATTTTTGAAATGCATTTCTTAAATTTGAGCATCCTGATAGTACAGTCTCTATGTATGGTTATCTAGCATTAGAATTTTCCTGTAATACAGTTATTTATATAAATTATATATAATGTGTTTATCCTGAAGCAGTACAATATATATTCTTAACTAAAAGTTACATTCCTAACTTACTGCTGTGGTTTGGCATAGAGTGGCATAGAAAGCCATCAAGTGAGATCCCAAATATAATTAATTAGGCACCCCAGCACAATGCTGGCTTACTCCAAATAGCCATACTGAGTTCCTCCAGTAACCTGACATTACAAACAGAACTTGACATATGGCCTGTCATGGCATGTTTCTTAAAATAAACACAAGAACTGCAAATGTAATTAAGAAACATGCTGTAACAACATTGGGATGCTATATCGCCAGAGTACACATTTTCTGTGTGAGCTATGTGCGTAAAAAACAGAATGACTCACCAGAAATCTGGGCACAGACTGCTGATCCACAGGATTGCCCTACCTGTGTGTCAGCACTGCCTGAACTGTTTTGCAAATCATGCTTTGGGTTACTATGGAGCTGATAAGTGCAAACAGCTTGCTTTGAGGAACAGGCTACTCCTGCAAAGCAACTAAATGTCTTTTGGATCATAAATGGCCATTTCTTCTTGCACTTAGCTACAACTACCTCAGTGTAACCAAGCACAAGATATTTTGAATCCCACTCTCAGACCATAAGTGAAATAATGATTTGTTGGAATTAGGTTCCTAAAATATTGAAACTTAGATTCAACTCTTATGAGCTTAACATATGAAATATGAAACAAAACTTGGTGTCTTGTACAATAATGAGATATCTGGCAGAACTGTACCTTTATATCCATAATTACAATGGCTTTTCCCTCTGTGATCCAGATCCTGAAATGCCCCTTGTGGCTCCATACTCCCTGATGCATATGCATGTGTAAGTGCTCTGAGTACATTTTGAGCATCCCTTGCACATGCCAGGATCCCTGTAATCATTTCTCTGGCTGTACACCTCTATGTAATCATGAGTTTAATTGAATATACTCAGTCTGAGCATAGAACACTTTAGTAAATCTCTGTATGTATGTATGTATGTAGATCTACATATCTACTGACTGTGTGTATCCACAATTGATTCCTACTCTCCTAGAACTAAATACGCCATCACTGCCTCCTATAGTTACACATCTCTATTGAACTATTTCACCAACTACTTAACAGTTACCCTATACTTTTGTAAAAAAAACAATAAAATGTTTTTTATTGCTGTTTGAAGTATACTGATGTATTCTATAATTGTTAACCTTTTCTTATCATATTTACTTTGTATTCCTATGAGATTATCTGTAATGTATATGTGCAATGTGTACTATGTAGTTGTATTTTTCTGGAGCTTTCTGGAGCTTTTCTCCCCAGCAAACAAACTGCAAATAAATAAAATATAAATTGCTATGCATGGAGCTACTTCAGCATCTCAATTTATATGTGACAAACCACTATATAGCTTTGGCCATTCCTCTTATACAGAACTGGTCTATTTGCCCTTCCTCCATGTCCACAGCAGTAGCCAGACTGAATGCTTCCTGATGCTCTCTTTGCTTGGTGTAATAGATGTTGGCACTTACGAGAATGCTAACCCCAATAGTCCTGTTCTGGAATCTCTCTACCACCTCCCTGGGCCTACTTGCTATTTCAGTTATCTCCCCTGTGAGATTGTTGTTGCCTATGTGAATACACATACATCCTATCCTTTCCTTTTTTAATCATCTTGGTCACTTAATTTCATGTTTTAGTAAGTCTAAGCCCAGAAACTATTTTATTTTTGATTAGATGAAACCTGGAAGGCAATAGTGAAGTTTTAGTTTAGATATGAACTTCAGCTGGGAATGCATAAACCACTTTCATTTCAGCCTAGCTTTTCCTATCTTCCTTGCCAAAATGGCAATGAATTGTTTAGTTGTCAACATGTTTTCTCTGTCCCTACAAAGATTGCCCTCTACTTCACTTCCTGCCCACGCCACTACCACTTCTATCTGAAACCCTACAAAGATTGCCCTGTACTTCACTTCCTGCCCACGCCACTACCACTTCTATCTGAAACCCTACAAAGATTGCCCTCTACTTCAATTTCTGCCCACGCCACTACCACTTCTGTCTGAAACCCTACAAAGATTGCCCTCTACTTCACTTCCTGCCCACGCCACTACCACTTCTGTCTGAAACCCTACGAAGATTGCCCTCTACTTCACTTCCTGCCTACGCCACTACCACTTCTATCTGAAACCTTTCCACCTCCCAGTATCAGCCTTCTTCACTGCCCATTCTAGTTGTCTTCCCTTCTGTAGTGCAGCTGATCCGTTTTCCATTTCTCCTATACTCTTCCAATAAAACTTGTTTAACACTCCTAACTACTTCTTTTATTCACTTCAGTGCCATCCTCTTCCTCCCGCTCTTCCTTTCTTTCTTGCTTTGGCCCCTCCCACTAACTCCTCTGCTGGACCCTCATAGTGGGCATCACTAGCCTGTCTCTGTCACCCGGTATCTCCTCCATTTTGCTAAGTGGTTTTTCCTGCCCATGTCCTTCCTTTTCTCTCTGTGGTTTTGGCTCCTGTATGGAAACCTCTGGACTTGGTTCCCCTTCACTGCTCTTCAGCTGTGTTCTTCCACCATGACATCCTTCTCCTTTTTGCTTCTATAATGACTGACTAGCTGACTCTCATACCACCTTTCTTAACTCTTTTGCTTACTGCTGTACCTACTCAGACTCCTCTGATAACCCCTACCAATGTCATTCAAACCTCTGCCTGTCTCCTTTCTACCTTTTTCCATTCTTTCTTGTCTCATGGCCTCCTGCTTCCCTCTCCCCTCCATTCTAACTCTGCTTTGTCTCGCCTGACTAGCCAACATTCTGCCATCTCTAACTCCCACATGCTTTAATTAGTCTTCCCAGTACTATTGCAAGCTGCAAATTTTGTGCCCCCAAAGTTCTCTGAGCCAGATCAGTGTTACACAGTTGGACCCCCCCCCCATCCAGCCTGCACTACCATGCTTCTCATGCACACTCTGTTTTTTTAATGTGCTAGTATGTAGCTTGGTCATTCTGTCTCAGGTGACTTCAGTAATCTCATTGGAGAGGCTTTTGTCACTGCTGAATCAGCATTAGTTGGCAGGTGCTCATATCACAATTGTTTTTGATTCACATTAACAGTGAGACTGTAGTGTTTGTATGTTTGTGTGTTTTAAGGAGTCGTTTGATCTCACTGCTTCCTGGAGAAACAATGATAACAATTTTAAAAAGTGCTTATCAGTCATCTCTCCTTCTTCAGTGCAATAACCTCATTGTGGCAATAACAGAATAAGGGGATCGTGGAAGGCAAAGTCTCCCAAATGGGTGTCCACGAGGCTTCCCCTATACAAAATGTTTTTTGTGTGTGTGTTTCATTTGCTCGTACTGCATGGTAATTCCTAGTTAAAGTTGTAACATCCTTGTCTGATTAACGACTTCATTCTCTCTGATGGGAATATGCCAGTTACTACTATCCCCCTGTTCTCCTCTACGCCTTCTCTCTTCAAACGTAACTGCTGTCTCTCACCTCCACACATCCACGTATTCGTCTCCATTCCTGTTCCCATTCCACACGTTCATTGCTATTCATGGCCCCATTAGGCAACAGTGACAACCTTATGCACCTTCATATGGGTGCATCACTAGATGAACAATGGCATCGAACAAACACTATGTGATAGTTTGTCAAGCAACATAATTTAAACTTATTAAAACATTTGATAACATATGTATATGTATATGAGCGTCTCATGAAATATCGAATATTAACAAGAGCAAATGTCAAAAGAATAATCACTTTAGAGTGAATGATTTTTTTTTTTTTTTTTGCATGGGGAAGCCCTACTGCAACCCTGACAACTCCTGATAATTATATATACTAACTCTAAGAAAGCACAACAACAGGGTAAGGGCAAATTTCCTTACCCAGCTGCAACATGATCCCATGCAATTGACTGCTGGCAGAAACTCTATTTAAAAGAATGTTTGCTTGGTAAAAAATATTTGCTTAAATGAGTGTTCACGGTTCTCATCTGTACACATATACAGCTGCAATCTGTGAAATGCTCAAAAAATAACATCTGTTTGGTTGACACCTGGGAGATACAAACAGATAGTTGATAGGTGTGCAAGATCAACAATCCCTGAGTAGAGGAACTGCCCTTTTCCCAGAGATTGTGTGATTTATGAGCTAGTATAAACATTTGCTTTTTATTTTGCATGCTCCAAGTTTAGTCCTCAGAGTATGCGCAGTAGCCTGTTAACATTTTGGATGTCAGCATTTCATCGACTCAATATAGAATACTACATCTCTCTCTCTCTCTCTCTCGCTCCCTCTTTCAATGTGTGTGTATATACATATATATATATATATATATATATATATATATATATATATGAATTTACTTTAGATTATTGAATTACCAAAAACTTGAAACCCATATGCTCAAGACCATATGATTGAATTTTCAGAAACTCGAAAATCTAAAAGTGCATAAAAAAAAAAAACACACAAAACATAAAAACAACATTTCTGCAGGGGGACAAGCCCCCCCTGGACCGCCCACACCTCCCCTACTTAAATATACCAACTCCAAGATCGCACTATAGTGAAGAAAATGGAAATCTCCCGTTCCGCGCTGTATGCAGAAGCACAGAACGAGAGGTTTCCCATGTCCTCACTGTAGTGCGATATCTAAGTAGGAAATGGTGTGGGGGGTGCACGGGGCCTGCCCCCCTGCAGAAACATTGTTTGTATGTTTTGTGCAGTTTTTTTATGCACTTTAGATTTTCGAGTTTTCGAAAACTTGAACATATGGTCTCGGCCATATGGGTTTTTGGTAATTTGATAATCTAAAGTGAGCCTATATATATATATATATATATATATATATATATATATATATATATATATATATATATATATATATATGTATATATAAATATATATATGTATGGGTTACCTTTAGTATGTCGACAGAACACTACATCGAATTCCACTTCTCTGACACTGCAGAACATCGACAAATGAAGAGCCGAAGTTTCCTGCACGGTAAGTTACCATTTGGCCATCCAGAACTGAAAAACGTCCATTAAACCGACTACACAAATATGGGGGGGCTACACCTCCCACACCCCCCTACATGGGGGGATTCACCCCTACACACCCTTAACTTAATATTCCAACTCCGAGAACGCACTACTGCTGGGGTACGGGTCAAAGTTCAGGTAGATGGCCAAAAGGTTACTTACCATGCGGGAAACGTCGGCTCTTCATTTGTCGATGTTCTGCCATGTCGGGGAAGTGGAATTTGATACTAAGGGTAACCCATATATATAGATTCACTTAGGAATCTCAAATTTCTGAAACATTTAATTTCATATGATCGAGACCATATGATTGATGTTTCGGAATGTTGAGATTCTGAAATAAATCCAACATTAAAAAAACTTTTTCAACATTTCTGCAGGGGGGCAAGCCCCCCTCCTTCCAACTTCAAGATCGCACTACAGCGAGGAAAAGGGAAATCTCCTTTTCCATGCTATATGCAGATCTCCGTTCAGAATTTCAAAGTTCTAAGACTTCGATCATATGGTCTTGACCATATGAATTTCAAGGTTTTAGGATTTCGAAGGGAGCCAATATATATATATATATATATATATATATATATATATATATATATATGTATGTATATATATATATATATATATATATATATATATATATATATATATATATGTATATATTTGGTCTATGTCATGACACTGAATTTTCATTTCACTGAAACTCAAAGGTGAACCCATTTCATTAAAAACTAATTTCATAGAAAATCTTCTCCACAAGAAATATAGCCTAAAAACATGTTTTTGCAGGGGGACAACCCTCCTACACCCCCACACCCCCCTTACTTACATATACTAACTCCATGATCACACAACTGCTGAGAAAAGAAAAACATCTCCACACACAGTGAATCAGAGCTTGAGAGTAAACACTTTTGATTTGAGGGTACAACATGATTTTGACCATTGCAATTCACACATTCTGTACTAAACTTACTTCCCTAATAATTTATATGATAATAAATTATACTATTGCATGCTTTCTATTCACTTCTGCACTTTTCTATGAAATAAGTGTTTGGTGAAATGAGTTTTCAATGAAATGGGTTCGACCATTTGAGTTTCAGTGAAATGAAAATTCAGTGTTATGATATGTTAGACCCGTATTTATATATATAAAGCCGAACTGGGTAGGGTCCAGTGTTTGGAGGTTTCCAATGTCTCTGTTAATGAGTTCCATGATGATGCACTCCATAACCTTGCAGACCAAGCTAGTCAGGGTTATAGGGCGATAGTTCCTGGGGTCTGTTGTGGCTCCACATTTGTGGAGCAGAATAACCGTTGCTGTGTGCCACTCTAGGGTATGTAGCCTGTGGAGAGGCTGAGTTTGAACAGTGTGTTTAGGTGAGGGGATAGTTCATCTTTGAGCTCATGTAGGACGCAGTCTGGGACACCGTCCAGTCCCATTGATGCTGTGTTTTTGGCTTTGGAGAGGGCTGTTTTAACCTGAGTGTCTATGATTTCAGGGACTCTACATTCTTCTGATATGGTTATGGGTCCTTTTGGGGGTGAGAGGGGGTTGAAGTTTGCACTGAACCTGTCTGCCAGGATGTTGGAGATATCGGTCAGTTCAGTGTATTTTGTGCCATTCTGCACTAACTCCGAGCAGATGTTAGCATTGCCACTTAGATTCTTGACATAGCTAAAGAATGCCTTGTGGTTATCTGTGGAGTCCTTGGCAGTTTTTCTTTCGAAGCTCGCCTTGGATGATTTTATGAGGCATCATAGTTTCCTGCTGATACTGATCAGGGATGTCTTCCTTTCTTGGGATTTTACTATTTTCTGTACTAGTTTCCTCCTTCTATTGTATAGCTTGTTTATGGCAGGAGTCCACCAGACGGGTTTCCTTTTTTTGGAAGAGTGAGTCTTGGTTTTGCTTGGGATAGCACAATCCATGCGTTCTTGTATGTGCCCATAGAATGCATTAGTAAAGGAGTTTGCAGCTTGGACAGCATTATCCTTTAGCATGGGAGCTTTGAAACTTTCCACCTCGGTCTTAAGTAATGTGAAGTTTGCTTTTGAAAAGTTTTTCATACTGGTTTCCTTGTCCGGGGGTGGGGGCGGAATGTGGATATCCAAAGTGATTTGTTTATGGTCAGAGCTAACCAGTGAGGGATTGACCTCCAATGTGGAACATTGGTCACCCATGTTGGTGATGATCAGGTCCAATATGTTGTCACCTCTGGTGGGACTGTTGACCAGTTGAACCAGGGCATTTGAGTTTATAAATTCTAGGAAATGTTGGGCAAGGGAGTTAGTACTTGAGTAGTTCTCCCAGTTAATGTTTGGGTAATTGAAATCACCCAATATTAGGGTGTTTGGTAGGACCTTTATGCTTCCCAATGTTTCCAGATACACATAATGGGGGTCCTGGGACATGATGGGTGATCTGTAGCAAGCTACAATTTGAATTGCAGTTTTGCCTGTTGTTACTTGCACATGGATGATCTCTGAAGCATCGTGCTGTGCCACTAACTTGGAGGTGTGGGTATCCATGTTGAATATAGATACGCCCCCGCATTTTGTATTTCGGTTCGGGTTCTGTGGCCGAAATGTATGGTATGAGTTGTAGCCTGGTAATGCTGGGGTGCTCTCTAGAGCCTTAAACCAAGTTTCTGTTACTGCACATATATCGATTTTCTCCATACTGAGGAGTGCCTTGAGTGTGTGCATTTTGAGGTCTAGACTTCTGGTATTGAATAGCATTACCCCCAGTTTTTTTGTTACTTGTGCTATTTACGGTGGTGGGTTTGTCTTTTGAGCCTTGCCTAAAAAAGGCACTATGGGGGTGGCAATAGCCTTGGCCAGTATTCGAAAGCCTAAGGGTGACAGATGCAACCCTTCTCTAGCAAAGCAGTGTGGCTTGTCGAGCATGTCATCCCAGGTGGACAGACACTGGATCCCCTTTGAATGACACCATAAACTTAGCCAATTGTTGAAATCAAGAATTTTTTCTTTATACCGTGGTATCATTCTTGGTGAGGGCAGGATGCTACTCAGGGTCAGGGTCATACTGACCTGGGCTACATGATCAGAGAGCTCTTCCATGTTTCTTTTCATGTAGTCCAGGGATGTATGGCTCAAGTCATTCACACCAACATGGACAATGATAGAGTCATATTTGTACTTGTTTTGGAGTGACCTGAGTGCTTGTGTTATGTGGCGGATCCTGGCACCCGACAGGCAGCTAACAGTAACCTTCTCCTTATTCAGCCTACTGAGTGGGGCATCAGTGTGCCTGACTATAGAGTCACCTATTACTAGTATGTTGGGTATGTTATTTTGCCTTAAGGGATGTGATTGCATGGCACACTAGTTTTGTGAAGTATGTGTTTCATGGTTTATGTTGAGGGGTGGAGGCTGCTTGGATGCTTGCTTTGGAGGTCTCTGTTGCTTTTGCACATTTTTATTTAGAGCCTCCAAGTATGTTTTCATGTATTTATGTGTGTTTTTTCCAGTGCTGGTTTAATGGGCCTATGTGAGACTGGTGGTGTGATGCAAGTATTTCCCTTCTCCTCTTGACTTTCTGATCCAATCTGGGGTTGAGACAGCTTAGCCTCCAGTTTGGCTGTATAATTGCATCTCTCGCATGTATTAGTGTTTGGTGGTAGGAGGAGAGGGTTGTCTGTGTACATGAGGCAGTTGTAACATTGCCTCAAAATGCTCAGATTCACCAGTTGGACTGGAGAGTACACTTGAAACTCCCCTTTGGACATACCTGGATAGGTACAGTAAACTGTTTTACTGGATGGCTGGTAAGGTCGAATAGAGAGCCTTGTCCTTCTGTACAGTACAGGAAGGTCTAGTGCTAGGGTTTATAAGTGCTTGCTATGAGTTTTGAGCAAGTGCTGGGCTGAGAAATGAATGGCTTGAGTGCTTAAGTTGAAAGTCTGTCTAGTTCCAAGGGAAAAATTGAAGAGGAGACTTTGTGGAGCCGGGAATAGTTATACCCTAGCTAACTGGTGCTGCCCGGTGCACAAAACCGGGCAAATGCGGTATTTACAGCAGGGAAATGAAAGAGATAGAAATTAGCCCAAAATGGCCAATAAACTACTAATTTCTGGGCTGAAACCACTCCTCCAGGGACAGATAGGCTGCTCAAAGCTCCCCTCTCTCACAGGTGAACAGAAAAACTTCCTTCTATCCAAGTAAGGTATGGGCAAACACAGAGATTTGTAACACAGCCCTGAATTCAGCACTAACCTGAAAACTGGACTATACTAGCTTAGAAAGGTGGGAAACAAGTATATATATATATATATATATATATATATATATATATTTTTTTTTTTTTTCAGAAAATAAAGCAGATACAATAAAAAAAAACACTTTAAATGCACAGAAAAGGATACTTATTGTTATATATCGCAGATCAGAGTTGTAGTCAATGCCTCTAGTAATAAAGTAGGAAGAAATACAAATACAGTAAAAGCAGATGAATAAAGTGCCATTTTTTTTATATCTAAAACAATAGAAAACGAGCAAACTGATTTAAACAAGTTACCAAATTAACCAGAAAGAAAGCTCAAAACTGAGCCCTGTTCCAGCAGTCTTCAATCAGACAAGTTCTAACTGCACACTCCTGCTACTAGGGTGCACGGGAACCTTCCCCAAAAAAAGATGGCCTGGATCAGTGCTCAAGTTATACAAACAAAGCTAGATTCAGCAGGCCTGAATCTGCTATGCTACAGCAACAAGGCGCACCAATTTCAGAAAGAAACACTTCAAATAAGCAGGCACAATAAGCCTGTGACCAGAAATCCCCAGCTCAGAAGGGCAGAATCCAGCCGCTCCTCCCACAAGAGTGCAGACCACAAACCCTCTTAATGTAGAATAACTGGCCTGAAGCCCCAGTGCTTAAGCCAGAACTAATACATTTTTAGAATAGCAGACACTGGGCCATCAATCAGTAATTCCCAGCTAAGAAGGATGTAAGCTACCGGTCCTGCCACAACAGTGTAGACCACAAACCTTCTTAATGTAAAACAACCTGTATGAAGCCCAAGTGCTTAAACCAAAAGACTTAGAATAACAGTTTAATTTAATCAGGCTACTACCGAGCAGTAATAAATGCAGCAGAATAAATACAACTGAGTACTTTCAAGAAAAGCAAAATAAAGTAGGAGGAAACACAAATACAGTAAAAGCTGATTAATAAAGTGCAATTTTTTTTAAGTGCAAGGAGAGAGGAAGGAAGAACCTAAAAGGGTTGGCCTTCTCAAATCTTCTCTCTGTATTAAGTACAGTGAACACTAGACTCAGAATATGATCTAGTGAGCAAATGAGATGGACCCAGGAGGAGTGTTCTAATATAGACTTACAGGAGGGGAGGGCAATTCCAGAGCCACCAACACTAACACTAACACCAACACAAGAACAGGGAGAGTGGGTGGGAAACTAACTGCAGCACACTATTCAATGAAATACACAATTAGGAAACAGAAAAAATGAAATACAGTACTTTTAAAACTGCAAGTTTGTACTTAACAGAAGACTAAAATACACTACGGCAAGTTTCACTTAACTTCAGCTTCTAATGCAGGTGATTGTAGCCAAGAAAGTCTTTCAGAAGTTGAGCATAAAATGATTTCTCAAACTTTGTGGCTAGCACTTAAAGTACAGAGGAAGCCCTCTAGGCTATTAAATATCAGATAACAAAGAAGTGAGAAGACCACCACCCCCTCTAATAGCAGAGAGAGACACACAGCACACTATTCAATGAAACACAAAATTAAGAAACAGAAAAAATGAAATACAGTACTTTTAAAACTGCAAGTTTGTACTTAACAGAAGACTAAAATACACTACGGCAAGTTTCACTTAACTTCAGCTTCTAATGCAGGTGATTGAAGCCAAGCAAGTCTCTCAGAAGTTGAGCATAAAATGATTTCTCTTGGAGAGCCAAGTTTTCAAATGGTATAAACTAACTACAAACCAGTCTGACTTTACATTCTGCAAGACACTTGCATATGAACTGTAAATAGTTTGCAAGGTGCAACAAACTATGAAATATGCATTGCAAACTAAATTCTTATTTCTTTATTTTACTTTGTGTAGGTAGGTGGAGTGGACTGAAGGGAATGGCTCTAAGCCACAACCTACTTACAATCCAGTAGTACAGGTGAAATAATAAAGTGAGAAGAATTAACAAAGTAAAATAAAGGTAACCATTTATTGGGTATACCTATGAGAAACATATTAAAAGCCAGCACAAATTAAAAAAACAAAGAGTAGGTTAAATGTTCCTAGAAGAAAACCAAATAAACAAAAAAGGAACACTCCATAAGAAATATTTGACAAAATTTAATGATTTAGCAGTTTCGCTCCTATTACTAAAACTTCATCAGAGTAAAAGACATTGCCATAAAACAAGCTTAAATATGCTAAAAGGGTAGGTGTGACAGGAAGTGTTAACAATTCAGCCTGTCAGACCTCTTTAAAACTGGAGCAAGACAGACAATTTCATATTAAAAGTTAAGATAGCAGAACAGAAGGCCAATAAAACAACACAGTCTAAAGTGTAGGTACGAAATAACAGATAAAAAGGGAGGAAAATATGAGATAAGATGAAAGAAAAGAATAAAGAAATGAAAGTAAAAGTTCAGTCACCAATAAATAAACAAACAATAAAGTTTCTCTTCACCTGTGATTTGTTTTTTCCTCTGGTTTCTGAAGTACTTCTTTTCCTACCAATGATACACTGAAGACGTATTGAGGTCGCACTCAGTCTAGAGCTTCTTATTTACTTGGTCAGTTTGTTAAGTCCTAGGATCACAGATCATTTAAATGCATGCAGAGATACACATTCATCCTTCAAAGCATACTGAACCACTGTAAACATCACTAGAAACAAATATTAGGGTGTGTATTTCTTCTGCTGTTGCATATTTCTCATTACATAATTCTGATAAATACTTTACAGTTTGTGCTGTTATGATTTTCAGACCTCCTAAATTTACCATGCTGTTTTAAAGTTACTTACTTAATCCTATGTTTTATATACAATACAACAAATCAAATGCATAATGTAATTAGTTTCATATTTCTTCATGTATATATGAATGTACCATAGTGTTCACATATGGTGCTATATTCCAGCTCCTCTTGCAAAGAGGGAAAGAGCGCTGACTGCAATGCAGGTGATCTGGGTTTGATTCGCATCTCAGACACTTGTTGAAGCTGGTGTGGAAAGGGTGGGATAGAGGGGGATGGATTAAAGCCATTCGATGACAGAAGTCATAGAAGGAGAGGTGGTGATGCGAAGACATTCCTGGGGTGAGCATTTAGCTATAAAGCTATGCATGCAGTAGCCTTCATCACATGTACAAGGGAGTGTGCACTCACATGGGGGAAGGCATAAAGACCAGTGAGGACCAAGTGCCCCCACTCATGAGGGCAGTTAGAACCTATTCTATATGCCCTCATTGTTAGGAAGATGGACAAACTCAGTGGATACCTGGATGATGCCCCCTGTGGACTGCCATTGTCCCCGTTCTGGGGATACACAGTAAAGGGGAATGAATGGGCTTGGGTCTGATAGGGGAGGCTTGATGGTCAGCGGGCATGGGGACAAAAGGCTTACAGAAAAAAATGGATAGCGATGTTATGGTTAGTACCGTCATTTTCTTGTCGTTGTGTTAGTTTCATTTCACTTCATTAGCATGTTCATTTCTAAGTACACTTTTATATAGCTGATGCAACGGTTGTAGCAGAAATGTGGTAGTTCACAAGTTCACTTCCCCAGATAAGAAATGTATGATCAACTAAATCACTCAATGAATGAATAAACCATGCAGTCATCTTATGGGACATAGTTCCTTAATTGTACTACATTTTCTATAGGGTATGTTTCCCAGAACAGGAAAGTTCACATGTTAAAGTATAAATGATTTATAAAAAAAAGTTAGTGTATGCATTTACATTCTGGCATATTAAAGTTACTTACAGTTTGTCTTTGTAGACAGAAAAGCAGTTGCGATCTAGATACTATCATGTCATAAGAGACCTGGTGGAAAAGCAATGTCTTGGGTAGGTGTAAGGGGGGTTAGTATGTGCTTGTGTGTAGAGTTGAGAGAATAATGAGGTAAAATGCACTGATGAATTTTGCTTTTTTCTGGCGTGTTTAATAAAAATACAAGCTCTGCAAGAGGTAGGCTTTAGTCTAATACTAGGAGCTATAATCTCAGTTTTTTAGTCTAATACTAGGAAATATAATGCCAGTTTTGTACTTCACTGAGAATAATAATGCCATTCTGCAAAGTGAGGGTTATGAGCATTAAGGAAAGCAATAACAGAAGAGTAGCAGCCCACCTCTCAGACCGCAATACATAAACAGGCAAAGTCAGGGAAACTATTTGGAAAATGATAGGAAGAAAGAAGTGGTGGTGTCTAGAAAAGAAGTTAGAGTAGAAAGGGAATACTCTGCTTAGTTTCAAAGAATACCAAGCCACCATACTAAGTTGTTCTTGTACATATAAGCATGTTCTAGGTTAAAAAAAGTAAAAAGAAAGTTTAACTTGGGAAAGGTCATTACTGCTTGGTAAAATAATACAAAGAATGTTTTAAATCAGAAATTTTGATTCTCTGCACACTGGTGTGTAATCACGTCTGCATGCATTTAAAGTAGATTTCACCTTTGTATACAAAACCCACAGGATCTTTGGTTTAAGTTTCTTGTTAGTACATAAAATATAGAGTATAACCGTTTGTAAAAAGCTCTTTCTGAATGACATTTTAATCCTCTTTGCCTGTACAACAGATGACAGTTTAATTCACAGACAATAAACAATAGCATAATCCCAGAACATGTTTTCAGTGTGGATAATTTCAACTGCAATAACTTTCAGTTGCAATATATTTAACAGTTACATACATTTCCATCTGAAAATGTTAAAGAAAGAAAAAAAAAGTTGTTACCTGTGGGAAACCATTAAAAGTGTCATGCAGAAAGATTCTGTACTTGTCGTCTTTTATAGAGCTGATCAACAGTAGCAGGTAAGAACCCAAGTTATGATAAACTGTATTAACATTTCTATAAAAGCTGTTGTTGGAACATCTTGTCAGTACTTTATATTCAACATTCATGTTTTTCAGATATAATCCTTGCATTGCAAATTGAACAACATTGAACACGATAAAAGCTTCTGGGCTGCGAAAGGATAGCATATGAGATATTAAGTATACACTAAATTCCAGATAAATCACATAAAATGCAAATACATTTTGAATTTTATTTTTTCATTTAACAATTTTTGCATTGTTATGCATCACTGATGTAATCTAAGACACAACATATATATATATATATATATATATATATATATATATATATATATATATATATTTATATATATATACATATATGTACCATATTTCTCTGTAAATAAGACCTAACCAGAGAATAAGGCCTAACATGGTTTTCCAGGGTGGTCATGATATAAGCCCTACCCCAAAAATAAGCCCCAGTTAAGATCGTCAACAACACATGATGGATGTGTTGAAATGTAAAATAATAATATTATTGACACCTGTTGACTGAGGTTATCGTACTCTGCTCACCATTTTCGGACCATTCTGACACCCGACTTCTTCTCTTTGCAGAAAATAGTAAGATTCTTTCCCTGAGAGTCCTCTACAATTCTTACTGTAACCCTAATCCTCACTCACACTTGATGGTTGAGATTCTTGGCTGATAAACACTGGCAAGTGTACTTTGATTGGTCAAAGTACAGACAACGCATGTAAAACGTACGCACTTGATAATGAACGGGTGTGGTTGTGTCTTCTTAACCGTTCCCATTTTGTGTTGCCACTCCTGTCTTGTAAGTCTTCAATTAACCCCCCTCAGACAAGATGAGTGCAAAAAGAAAGAGCTATTCTGTCGAGTACAAGAAAGGAATCGTGGAGGACTCCCGCAGAAAGAATCTGATGGCTTTCTGCAAAGAGAAGAAGTTGGATTTCTGAATGGTCCGAAAATGGTGAGCAGCATATGATAACCTCAGTCAACAGGCTGACGAGGGAAATGCTAAGAAGTACAAGTGTGGATCAGGTTGGCAACCATTATTTCCTGAGCTGGAAGACATCATCTGTGAATGGATTGCTAGTAGGAGAGCAAAGGCTTTGTTTGTGCGCAAGGCTGATATTCAAGCATTTGCCCTTGCAGTGGCACCACAGTTAGAAATATCCCCAGAAGAATTCAAAGCATCACAACATTGGCTGGATGGCTTCCTTCAGCAATATGAACTGTCTCTAAGAATATAAAGAACACTGTTCAAGCTGGAAGATACTGAAGTTATTAAACGTGCACTTGCATTCAAGTCCTTTGTTGATGGCATCAACTTTTCTAAATACCAACTCTCCAACATGATTGCTATGGATGAAACTGCAGTGTTTATGGGCCAAGGATCTCAAACAACAATTGATCAGAGGGGTGCCTCATCAATCTACATGCCCTCCACTGGTTATGAAAGTGCATGTGTTATCTGTATTTTGGCAATTCGTCTAGATAGAAAGAAAACCCACCTCCATACCTCTCAACCTGGAAACATCAAAAATCTGGACAAGGCCCATGAAAAATAGGTACAAATCTGTGCGCTGATTAGCATCTAATTTGCATCCACAATTATGTAACCCCACCCACTCCAATGGAATTGTGGGATACCAACTTTCAAACGCAAACTGAAGAACAACCAACCAAAATATGGCACCAGATTCCAATGTCCTATTACCTGGCTATTTCGCCCCATTTATCATAAACACTAATGTGTGCATACTGCTTTACTTCTACAATCAATGATTATTTGGATTTTATTTTTACATTTTGCAGCACATCAATGCACAAACACTAACAGACATCTGATAAACAAAGCAATATTGTCTCACAATGAAAACGGACTTGGCATCAAAACTTCTCTGCCCTTGAAACTCACATTCATTGAAACAGCATTGAAACCCACACCACATACAAAGAAAATGCATCTGGCCAGTGGTGGATAAAGATTACCTTTGGACTGTTTTCAAATCACTGGCCCATTGCACACAAAACAAGAAACATACATGTGTTCTTTTCTTTGATACACCTTCCTGACTTTATGTTATATTCATTATATAATACAGCACACTTGTTAGAGTGCATTTTAAATTTATTGTTTGAATGAACAATTTTCCAATAGGCTGTACTGTAGGGAATGAAAAAAATGCATGAACCAGTAATTATAAAACTGCCCAATTCAGAACATTTCTATCATAAAAGTCTACTTCCAGACCCAAACTATAAACAGAATAACAGTAGTGTAAGCCATAGGCATCTTGCACAGCTTCTCGCACTTATTTTCAAATACAGTTTTTTTTGGGGGGGGGCAAAAGGTCAAAAACCAGGGACACATTTTAAACATTGTTTGTATCATTTTGGAAAGTTGCTAAAATAAAATGTTGTGCTATCACCATCCATGTTACTGACAAGTCTTGAAATCAGAACCCTATATACTACAGTCAGTGCAACATACCACTATGCTAAATCAGCAGTTTGAAAAATAGGAAGACTGAAACTTAATGGCTATCATTTAGTGAATTCAGTTCTCACTTCTCACTGTAAATCTCAGTTTCTTAGCACAAAAAACCTGGACAAACAACAAA
This sequence comes from Protopterus annectens, assembly GCF_019279795.1. Lineage (NCBI taxonomy): Eukaryota > Metazoa > Chordata > Ceratodontiformes > Protopteridae > Protopterus > Protopterus annectens. Next base: position 852,295,739 of record NC_056743.1, on the reverse strand, counting down.
GCCAATAATGGGGGAATATAAATTGTGTTCTCACTTCTCACCATAGCTCTCAACTCTTAGCACGAGAAAATCTGGGCAAAGCTCAGAAATAGTAGTAGCTAGGGACTTTAGGCTCCTTTTACCCTGTACCAAAGCTACAGGGTTTGAGCCCAAATACCTCTAGCCACCAGGTGTTATTACATTGGGGGCATTTTCACACACACAAACACACACACACTATGGATTTATTTATTTTATTTTTAAAAATAAGCAGCTCAAATAAACTTTTTCTTTTTTTCTCATGTTCTAATGAGAAGGTACATTTTGAAAAGCTTTTTGTTATGCATAAAGGTTATAAGGGGCACCAATTGTGTGAAATGCATTACAACAGTTTCCTTAGAGCTATTCTCAGCCCTCTAACATAAACATCAATGACAGGGCTTAAAAAATCAGGGACAGATGAACACTGTTGTGGACAAAGCCTTAAAATAAAAAAACATTTCTCACTGACTGAAAATTATTTGCATATGATAAAATGCTTTCTGGAATCATTAATTTTCCTTGGCCGAAACATATGTATTTAAGAACAGATGGCATTTTTTCATGCAGAATAAGGGATGCCCTTAAAAATTAAAAAAGTGAGTTATGTTTTCAAGCTATTGCAAAGTTTGAATGGAATACAAATAGATCATGGCACTGAAAACATCATGCCCTTTTTGCTGTCTTCTGATCCGTTGCTCTGGTGACATCAAAGCTTCTTTACAAGAGCCTCATTTGCATATAAATGAAGGTTTCTTTGAAATCCACAAGCCTGTGTCAAACTGCTAGAACTCAGATGCATGCTGAAACACAACGCACTGATTGATGCTTTATTGACATTTGTGATGCAATGCATGCTGTATATAAAATGTGTCAGAACTTAGAATACTATGCAGAAGGAAGCAGGAATGTTCTATTTTAAAAGGGGTCAAAGTTGAAATTCAGGAACACCAAAATAATTATGGAATGCACAGAAAAAGGCTATAAGAGAAAACAAGTGTTGGTTTTTAAGGAGGAAATGAAGGAAAACGCCACCACAGTCTTCTGCCCTGCAATGCACTTCGTTAACACCTTGCACTTTAGTGTTAGTATGAGCTCGGTGCCTATCTACAAGCGGTTACTTATTTGCAAGCTCCAGTCTGTCAAAATCAGGGACTCCATGAAGAGATGTCTTTCCCCAAAGTTTAAGAATCAAGTAGTATAAAAATACATGAGTTCTCTTTCATTTGAAATCAGGCTGCCCAGAATAATATTCTGCTCTGTTACTTAGCTGCACTATCAAGGCATCAAGTGAGAAAGCAAACACTTTGTGTCTTTTGGCTTTTCCCGGTTAGGGGTCGCCACAGCGGAACTCTGGTCTGCTAATGATTAGTAGTTGATTTTTACGTGCCGAGTTACCAGCTCTGATGCACAACCTTCAACGAAGGTACGCCCATTCACGCATGTCTCCACGCAGAAGACGCTCTAACTGAGAATCGAACCGGACAGCGTCTTATGAAAAAGCAAACACTATACTCTCAAAAAATGAATATCAGTACAATACAGAAATATTTATGTAAATTTGTGCATTTGTACACAGTCACACACACACCTTTGTTTCCTTACCTAATTCCCCAACTGAGTGCTTTATCCGTCCCACTTTTACTAGCTCACGCTACCTGCTGTTTGGAAAAATAAAACCGATAGTACTGCTGCCTGTAATTCTCATTGTTGCTGTATTCCTGCTCGCAGCCAGCTTGGAAAAAAATAAAATGAGCATTACTGCCATTAGTGTTGTTGCCTGGTTCTCGCTGTTGTATTCCCGCTCGCAGCCAGCCGGAAATAATGACGTGAGCTCCTAGAGCTCAATTCCGACTGGCTGGTAGCCCTGACGGCACTGACATCATTGCGCACGTGATGATGTCAGGTCCAACAGCATGATTTAAAAAAAAAAAAAAAAAAAAAAAAAATGAAGCAAAAAAATCGGAAATGAAGGAGTGCCAATTGGGAATCGTGGCACCCCTTCATTTGGACTTGGTATTTGGTAAATACTGAGTAATTTGGAATGGTTGGGAGGTATGCCCACCTCTAATCATTAGTAAGGGCAAGAAAGATAAGACTGAACATGTTTCAGGCATTTACATTCTTGAAACCGAAAAAGCCTATTGCACACAAGCAGTTATAAGGAAGTGGGACGATGTAATGCTGCCACTTGTTTTGCGAAGTGGCGAAAGGGGTCTGCTAGTCTGGGATTCAGCCAGCACTCACTACAGTAAAGACATGAAAAAATTCCTTGCACAGAGAAGAATAGATCAAATAATGATTCCCGCAGGAATGACTATCTCCAGACTCTTGATATTGCAATAAACAAGCCATTCAAGGACCATTTGTACATGGAACTCAATGAGTACATTGAAAATAGAATGGAGAGAAATCAGCATGGAAACTTTGTGAAACCTAGCCTGCAAGAGATCATTACTTGGGTGAAGAATTCATGGGATAAAATCACTGACAGATGTGTTGCCAATACACTACGAGCAGGCTACATGGACAAGCAGTGCTCATTTAAGGAGAGCTGTATTGCTAGCATGACAGACTGGGGCCGATGGTTCTACAGGAAATGGAGTCGCAAGAAATTCAGGCTGGAATTCGGGGGGTTGGAGACTTATGACAATGTTCCAGAAGAAGATGACATGACTGTATATGAATACCTTTTCCATTATCAGGGCAACAGAATGGATTGCTTCTGCTTTCAGCTGCCAGCAAGCTCTTGGCAGTTTTTTGACTTTATTGTATTAAGGAAACATTTCATTATCAAGGGGTAATTACAAAGTAAGACCACTAGTTCCCAGACTTCATTTTTATGACTTTCCATCATTCTTCTCTTACTGTTTGGGTAAGGAATAAAAAAAGCATCACCACTCAAAAAGTGGTAGTTATTCACCTGTTTTATTCCCCTCGTCCAATACACATGTATTGAGATTTTTCTGCACTTTCTATTAAGCATGAAATATTGTACTGTGAAAGCCAAGGTGTAGATATTCTGAAGTTGAAATGTTTCTTGCACTGTTTATGTAGAATTCTCACACAACTGTTAACGTGTTACCTAGAACTGTTGCACAATAATGGAAAGGTACCAAATAAATGTCGATTTTTGTACATGAATAAATGTCGATTTGTGTACATGAATAAATGTCGATTTTTGTACATGCATAAATGAATAAATGTAAATTGTTGTACGGGGGGGGGGGTAAAAGGCATTCCCTGATAATAAGCCCTAATGGGTATTTCTGAGGGGGAAAAGTATAAGACCCGGTCTTATTTTCGGGGAAATACAGTATATATATATATATATATATATATATATATATATATATATATATATATGTGTGTGTGTGTGTATATATATATATATATATATATATATATATATATATATATATATGAATATGAATATGTTCAGGTGAATATATATGTATACATTTTGGTGTCTGCTTCCATCCTTAAGTACATATGAATTTCTGTCTTTGTGTGTGTTTCTAAGCATATGCATGATTCTAAGTACTTGCATATTTTCTGTGAAACCCATAAAATCTAGCTATGAATGTGAATATACAACAGTTAGACACTCAGGGTATCACAAACATCATCTCAATGGTTGTCAATATGAATAAGCATGATTTTTATTTATTTATTTACTCATAGCTAAAGAACCTGTTTTCACTGATTTTCTTCTAACATAAACATGTCTATTGGAAGAACACAGGACTGGACTGTGTAAAGAGTAAAGGCTGAGAGGGACACACAGGTTGGAAAGTGCCAAGCTAGAAATTCTCAGCAAGTAATCAGAGAGCATCTAACCAGCAGTGAAAGGTTATATGTAGTGGGCCTTCCTGCTTTTGCCCATTGGAACTGGTCCATTCCCAAATTGATCATTCACAATTTATTCATTGTTCACTTGATAAACTAGAAAGCTGACTACATTGTTTAGGAGCTGAGAGGAAAATGAGATCTAATCACAGAGGTGAAACATAATGAAAATCTGTTACTAAACAACTTGTGATTAACATGGAAAGCTAGTACATTTTCTTGGAAAGGGTTTTCTGATTTTCAGTGGCCTCAGTAACAAAGCTTAACAGGTCATTTTGGTTTGATAAAATAATGACCATTTATTACTGACCTGGAGAGTGGTCCTAAGAGCTATGTTAAACCAATGGCAGTACAGTGTAGTTTCATACACTGCAACAAGTACCTAGCCTTCTGCCCCATAGTCAGAGACGGGAATTATATGGTATGAGATTTATAACCCCCTCTTTTTAATTTGTCTATAACAGGGTGTGTTTCAATAGTGCTTATCTGCTTTTGTTATTATTTGATGGAGGTTGTCTTTTAGTGGTGTAACCTCCAACACTATGTGTCTGTATAGGCAATACAAACTTTATCCATAAGCAGTCACAAAATGTGATTGCTTTACATTGTTAGTTGCATAAGAAGCATTACTATTTATTATTATTATTATTATTATTATTATTATTACTATTATTACTAGTGAGGGATATAGGTCCAGGGTAAGGATTCCCTAGTGTAGTTCTTAATCAGCAAATTAATTATGTTATCACAAGCACAGAGTCTTCCTTTAAAAGACAATAATGCATTAAACATGGTATTTCCTTTGCTGAGTATATTTCCCTCCCTTAAGGATGATACTTCCACATATCAGAAAAGCATGATTTATCAGTTTTTCATACTGTGTGACATTTCTATTAAGCTTCCTCAGTGTATATGATGTTAGAGCTGAATGAAATCTCATACTTTCTTAAGGAATTTGTCTCCCTTGTTGTTGCATCACTTTGAAAACCTTTTGCTAAAGAAACCACAGCACAGTACCTGTAGCTCTTATTTATTATTTCACATCCACCAAGGTCATAAAGCTATGCAGGTTCAAAATTCACAATTTTTTTCCCTATGTTGTCATAAAAGCTGCACCCTTTCATCTTTCCTGGGGCTGTAAACCTGTTAAACCTGTTGTGATGTGAATGTGAATAAACCAGATAACCACTCACAGCAACTTCACTAATTAACTGAGCTTTTCAAACCAGGAATTATGATCCTGACTCAAGGAAGGAAGGTAGGACCTGAACTCAAAAAAAATATCAGTTGTTAAAAGTGATGTGTTATTTTTTTTTTTTTCTTTATCCTTTTGCAAGAACTTTTATAGATGATGTAACACATATATAGGAAACAAATATTTAAATCATTGCTAAAAACAAGCAAACAAACAAAAAAGGTAATTTTAACTGAGGAGTCACAAACTGGGCAGTATTCTCACTATGATCCTTCTAAGTGAATGGACCTGTTCACTGGCAGCACAGGAATGGGCATTATAATCTCATCAGATGTACCCTTATAGTGCATTATAAGGAAGAAGTAGGTTTTCAAGAAAACAAAATCATGGGACCTGGGGACCCAAGTTGATAGCAATCTCTCCTTTGAAAACCACATTGCCAAAGTGGTTAGAAAGACCTTCTACATAGCCCACCTCATCACGAAGGCTTTCACATCTAGATCAAGAGAGGTAATCGTGCCCTTTATTCATCCCTCATCAGGCCCATCATAGAATACAATGCCCCTTTTGGGATGTACCTTACCCGACACCTGCAGCAATTAGAAAGACCCCAAAAGTATCTCACCAAGAGAAGGGTCTCAAACAGATGCCATATGCTGCTCGGTTAAAAAAACTCCAGCTCTACTCAGTTGCATACCGCCTACTTCGAGGTGATCTATGCCTGACATACAAAGCTATGTCAAATCCAGAATTAATGGACATGCTCCACCTCAGTAAATCTAAATCCCTTAGAGCCACACGCTCGAGGGACTTGAACCTCAGCACAGAAATAAATAGAACTTGCTGGAGGGACAGGTTCATAACCCAGAGGCTCCCTTCGCTCTGGAATAGAATTCCAGTTCATGTGAGGCAGAGCACCTCACTGAATCTCTTCAAGAAGAATCTCGATAAGTGGATGGGGGATCGTAGGTTTGTCCCAGGGATTACTCCCGTGTCACTATTAGACAGAGGCACAGTAAACTAAACCTTAAAAAGGGCACAGTATACTCAAATCAAGGAGTGGCGTAAGCCATACAGAATCGGGCTAGGCTTATAATTGCCCCAGGGCAGATAGCCTAGTATGAACCTATGAACCTATGTCAACATGTATGCCCCCATGAAGGCATTCAGGGTTATTAAAAATACAATTAGTAATAAGTAGATTTTGTGCTGTTGGCAAGTCCAGATTATGTAAAACTTCATGGCAGAATAAAAAATGTAAATGTATGTTTTTCAGTTTCTGCTCATAGTAATCCTTTAATAAACTCATGAGGTACATGTACAATCACTGCCTTTGCATACAGTCCTTGGCCGTGTAGTTTTAATACGTACTTAATTAGACATATATTAATATTTATAAAATTCTTGTTAAGGAATTAGATTACTTAGCTGAGGGTTTTAATATTTGCAGGTGTGTAATGTAGGTTTTCAAAACATGAATCCTCCTTGGTCTTGTCATCCACATGAAGCAGAGCTCTCGCCTAATCCTACTCAACAGAAACTTAGAGCAGTGGAAGGGAAATTGGCACTACAGACTGTTAGATGAGTATGTGTAAGACAATATTAATAACAATTTGATTACTGTCAGTGTGCAGTACACTGGTAGACTTGCTAGAGTGATTGGATTTTCCTCCGCACATACAGAAGTGCTCCCAGATAAGCTGCTGTATTAATGATCACCTAGAAAGGATCTCCGGTCACTACAGTATTCAGTTATTTATCTGTACACATAGAAAATTATTTCACTTGGCCACAACTCCACATAGCTCACTGATTATACTACAGGATAAAAGTTCACTAACCACTTCTGGTACTCATGTAGCCACCTGAATTTAATGGATTACTTTAACATGAAATGGTTTGTGTGACTATAATTGTTTGCTCTTGTTATACAAATTCATCATTATTTTACAGCTACAGGTTGTTGTGTCTTTCAGCTTTTCCCGGTTAGGGGTCGCCGCAGCGGAACTCCGGTCCGCTAATGATTGGCAGTAGATTTTTACGTGCCAAGTTGCCAGCCCTGACGCACAACCTTCAATGAAGGTACGCCCATTCACGCATATCTCCACCCAGAAGACGCTCTAGCTGAGAATCCAACAGGACAACGTCTTACTGTGAGGCAACAACGCTTAGCAATCAATTGTATAAATGAAAAAGGTTTCTCCAAGCATTTAAACTTGTGCAGATAAACTTCATGTCTCCAGTTCCTTGGCATTTGTGTTTTTATTGATATGATTATTCAAAACATTGTACTTTTTCTGCACTGCCTTGTATAGATATCTGATGTGGTATGATACATTACAAAGTAAACTGGCAGCAACGAAAATATAGTCTTCCATATAAGTGTGCAACAGGATATGCCAGTTCATTTTCATGCACCATTTTCTGATAAGACTTTTATGCCCTTATTTTTACAGGTTGTAGTACACCCTATGTTGTTAATGCATAACTTATGAAAAAATATTAAAATTACATTGAATAAATTAGCTGGCAGATGGAGTCTGTCAGTCTATTCTATCTGCCTGACAGGTTGAAACCCAAAGTGTTAGCAATTAATACAATAACAGTAGATGGAATATAGGAAGCGTTCTTCCTGTTGAATTTTACTGAGTGCAGTCACCATTCCATCAGTCTCATATCCGATCTGATTTTCATCTTTGTCAGTGGCCTTTATTTAACTCTAAAACCACATGTAAAATAACAGCTTCTTCACGGAAGGTGCACAACCCACAATATATCATGCATAAAGAGCAGGCAGGAAGGTGGGTCACATAGTGACAGTGACACTTTATGGATTGTTTTAAAAATTCAAATGCAGTTGTTTTAAGCCTCTTAGTTGAAATGTGCTAGTCAAAACAATAATTTCCATTTAAATTTAGTAAAATCTTTATTACTTGACCTGTATTGTAAGCATTAAGTAGATTAATAAACACTGGTTTTAGAAACAATTTTATTTTATTCTGTCTTTCTAACCTGTGATGTATTAGAACAGCTACATTTAAACAAGAGTGGCCTAGAAGCTGTCATACTTTTAAATGGTGTTAACTTGTAGCCAATGGTTGAGGAATCACATCAAAGTCTGCAATTACTACTTAAGCATTGCAATAAAGATACAGATTTGCGACATATACCACTTATCTTAAAAGTAGTTTTGTGTGTGTGTGTGTGTGTGTGTGTGTGTGTGTGTGTGTGTGTGTGTGTGTTTTGGGAGGATCTGTGGTGTTGGATATGCCTTTCTTTCTATAAATTATGTGTTGTGCCAGAATGCTGACTCTGGGGTTGGGTGTCTGCCTGTATCAGCAATGGTACAGATTGAATAAGTGGCTTGTACAGTGGAGGGCCAACAAGCTTGGTGTGAGTGATGAGGTAAAGCCTACTCACCTTTCCTGGGAGTTGGAAAAAAAAGTTGTGTCTCGAGACATGCATCCTGCAAATGAAACTACATCAATGATTGGGGACATTGAGGAAGGTAGCTCTTTTTAAAGGGGAGCAAGGCTTCCAGAGGAGCTACATCACATATGGGAGAAAGTGACATCCTCTTCTTCACCCATTCTTTGCCCACCCCTTTGGGTACTTGTTAAGACATAGGTAGGGACAGATAGGAGTATAAAAATTGTTTCATATATGATAAATAATTTCAGATTAATATATTGCTAACTTAAAAAGAGTGATCTGGTTGAAAAGAAAATTATAATATTTCTAGAAGAACTTTATAATTTGCATACATTTTATGCTTGTAGGTTATGTCAAGCCATACAAATTATTTGTAGCATTTGTAGTCATTGTGTCTCTATATTCAGGAATTTCTGGACATCATAAAAAAAGCTATTTCTTCAATTCTTCTGAAGCATTCACTAACATCAGAGGGGAGGAACGGAGATGGAATTTCTGGAATGGTACACTATCTTGTACACTAACTTCCAGAATGCACCCCCACCCCAGTGTATGTTTCTTTTTAGATTACATTTTTCAGTACTGAAAAACAATCCTGAAATTAAAGGCCCAAGGTAAAACAAGAACCCGTTAAATAAAACAATTTTAAATATGCCAAGGATTTTTTTTTATTTAAATTCTAGCCCATGCCATTATGCAAAATAAATAATTTATTTAAAAAATATATACTAAAGTATATGTGGCATATATCTGGCTGCAGCCTTGTCAGAGGGTCTTCACAAGAAAAGCTTGAGAGGATCTCCTAATGCTATTAAAACCCAGGATGGTAAAATATTCTTTTGCTGTGAGTACCTGCTTGTCAGCTGTTTTGTACAGCATACAGATCTTCATCATCAGTTGTGGAATAATTGTGTCCATGGCACGTACAGAGATTGGGTTACTTTTTAGCTCATTGCCTTTGTCATACACGGTGGTGCTGATTTGTAAGGATGGTGTCAGAATCTTCTCTAGAGCCAAACCAACCATGCCATATATGCTGGGGCTCTGGGGGAAATTAAAATGGAATCTGATGGTGAACTCCTTATATACAGGTACAATGGATCTGTACCAGAAAAAGAGTACAACACTTTGTCATAATCAGCTATTCTCACAAATGCTCAGTCATATGGCCCACCCTATTAGATCAATTTAAGGAGTATAAACTATTATTGTATGAAGCATGGTGGGGCTGTGGAAAAGCAGACATATACATTGCTGTCATCAGTTAGTTTCGGAGTGTCATGGGGTGGTATGATTATCAAATCATTTCAAGTAAAGAAAATAGTAAAATGTATTCCCAGCAGTGTCCGCATTTAGCAACTAAGGCATGGCCAATCAGCCATAAAACACTAGAGACTTGGTAGATGGTGCTTCAAGGGGTTTGTGTCATTGAAGCCCAGCCTAGTATTCCTCTAACAACATTCTCAGAGGCATTCATAGCTTCACAAATAGTGTAGCTGAATAGAAAGTCAGGGCATTTCACTGCCTTGCAGGTAGCTAACATAAGGACTGTAGAAGACAGGGTATCATCATCATCATCATCATCTTTCAGCTGTTCCCATTAGGGGTCGCCACAGTGGATCATCTGTTTCCATTTCTTCCAGTCCTCTGCATCTTGCTCTGTCACACCAACCACCTGCATGTCCTCTCTCTTCACATCCATAAACCTTATCTTGGGCCTTCCTCTTTTTCTGTTACCTGGTAGCTTCATCCTTAGCATCTTTTTTCCAATATACCCAGCATCCCTCCTCAGCACATGTCCAAACCAACATAATCTTGCCTCTCTGGCTTTGTCTCTAAACCTTCCAACCTGGGCTGACCCTCTAATATACTTATTCCTAATCCTATCCACCCTCGTCACACCCAGTGCAAATCTTAACATCTTTAACTCTGCCACATCCAGCTCTAACTCCTCCCTTTTTGTCAGTGCCACTGTCTCCAACCCATATAACATAGCTGGTCTCACTACCCTCTTGCAGACCTTCCCTTTCACTCTTACTGGTACTCATCTGTCACAAATCACTCCTGACACTCTTCTCCACCCACTCCATCCTGCCTGTACTCTCTTCTTCACCTCTCTTCCACACTCACCATTACTCTGAACTATTGATCCCAAGTTTTTAAACTCATCCACCTTTGCCACCTCTATTCCTTGCATCCTCACCATTCCTCTATCCTCCCTCTCATTCACACACATATATTCTGTCTTAGTCCTGCTGATCTTCATTCCTCTTCTCTCTAGAGCATATCCCCATCTCTCCAGGGTCTCTGCCACCTGTTCCCTACTCTCACTACAGATCACAATGTCATCTGCAAACATCATAGTCCACGGGGACTCCTGACTGATCTCGTCTGTCAACCTGTCCATCACCATTGCAAATAAGAAAGGGCTCAGAGCTGATCCTTGATGTAATCCCACCTCCACCTTAAATGCATCCATCATTCCCACCGTAGACCTCACGGCTGTCACACTACTGTCGTACATATCCTGTCCACCTAATCACAAAAGGGTTTGCATCCAGATCAAAAGAGGTCATTGTGCCCCTCTAAGCATCACTCATCAGACCCATCATAGAGTACAATGCCCCATTTGGGATGTACCTTACAAGACACCTGCAACAGCTGGAAAGACCACAGAAGTACCTCATCAAGAGGATCACTGGCCTCAAACAGATGCTCTATGCAGCTCGACTGAAGAAACTCCAGCTGTACTCGGTTGCATACCGCCTACTCAGAGGTGATCTCTGCCTGACATACAAGGCCATATCCAACCCAGAATTGATGGACATGCTCCAACTAAAGAAAACCATATCCCCTCAAGCCACAGGCTCTTGGGATCTAAACCTCACCTCAACAATAAATAGGACGTGCTGGAGGGATAGATTCCTGTCCCAGAGAGTTCCCATGCTCTGGAACAAGATTCCAATCTACATTAGTCAGAGCTCCTCACTAACACTCATCAAGAAAAACCTTGACGAGTGGATGGGAAACAGAAAGTTTACCCCGGGGATTACTTCAGTGGCTCTGCTGGACAGAGGCACAGGGAACTAATCTAAGGGGGTGGCGAAAGCCAACACATTCCGGCTAGGCTTATAAATGCCTTTGGGCAGATAGCCTAGTACATACCTATGAACCTATGAACACCAGCATGTCCAAGACAAGCCAAGATACCAAGAGCCATTGGACATGGCTGCAGAAACTAGCAGGCCAACTCTGGGATATAACATGATATGAGTCCAGTAATATCAGGCCACGAGACGGGTTGACCATGGTTTCTTCTTCTGGCACATCAGGACATTCAAATTGTGTCAAGTCAGGGTAGTGTTGTACAAAGCAACAGAGCCTTTCAGGTAAGATGCTGCAATGTATACATTGTACATTGTACAATACAGACATGCTTATAAGCACAGTGGGTGGGGTATCTACAGAAACCAATTTAGACTGTGTGACTGGAACTCTAGTACTTAGAATGTATTCTCGTGAAGTCAGTTGCTCCGTATTTCTTCAATTGCAGCTCAAGGGGAGCCATCAAGGATCATTGCCTGATATACCACTCATACATTATTCTACTATAACAAGGCCCACATAATGAAGGATCTGTGGTGGATCATGTAGGAATGGAAGACAGCCTAGGTTTCACTAATGAACAACTGATCATCAGATGGATAGGCATCCCAAGAATAAAATGACAAAAACAAAGGAGAAAATTAGAGCAAGTACTGGGGCACTACCAATCTGATTTTCTTTCATTTGGGGCAATCATTTATGCCAGGCACTTATAAGTGACTTTTAAGAATTATAAGACAAGAAAAAGAAAGGGGTTATAAGAAAGCAGCCACGGTTGTGGCAGAGGTGATCTAAGTTAGTACAGAGGGTAAAGTGACACATTCAGTAATGATAATACAGAGATTTAGATGAAGAGTGAACACCTACTTGAATAAATAGAAGAAGAGCCCAAGAGAGGCACACCCTTAGCTCCATTTAAACACAAGTTGATGACCCCCTAAATAAATAAAATAAAATAAAATGTATACAGGTCAGTTAAGGACAAAAAAGGGGGAAATGGTCCTCCAAGGTTGAGAACTTAAAATGAATCCCTGTCTGTTTTAGAAAGGAATATGGCTATTTTGTGTCAGTTATAAGGGACTCATTTCAACAGTGCAGTCAGTTTTGTGTATATATATATATATATATATATATATATATATATATATATCAGAATGTGCTGTTCTGAAAATCTGTCTTGCACACATCTCTAGAATTATACTTACCTGCTGAAGTAGCACTAAACACATGGCTGCTGCCATTTAACTTAATTTTGGTGTTTAGTTCTTTTCATGGAGTACAGTTGGGTATGAATTCTGTACTAAAAGGCACCTTATTGTTCTGGTCCTGACCAAGCTCCATGTGTAGTTCAGATGTTGACCAAGACCATGCATTGTCTGCTGCTATTCCTGTACTCTCTGTTGCTTCTGCTGTCCTAGTACAAAACTGTGAAATAAAGAACTATAGAAGCACAACACGTGGAATATTGTTTTCTCGTTTTCATATATACCTCACAACCCCTGAACAAAAAAAATCTTAACAACGCTCTTTAAAAATCACAGCAGAGGGTCAGAAAGAGAAACACTATTTTTCAAAATAGGAAGTTTTAGTCTTACATTAAGGGAATCTTTGTATAGACTTGTTATTTAACATAAGTAGCCTTAAACAGGTCTGAAGTTATGAAGAAAATAATTAAGTCTTGAAGGAGTCAGGTTAAATCTTAGGACAAAAACACAGTTATGCCTAAATTAAAGCAGTCAAAAGGTATGTTTCCAATCATGCATTTCCTTATAGCAACTTAGTGGCTGTACTAACATTCACTTTTCATGTGTTTCTATATTCTAGAAGGTTATATGCAACATCTGAATTAGATGTTTACCCAAGAAGGTGAACATTTGCTTCATCTTTCATAAGTCTGGAGATGCAATAAAGAAGTGGAAAACTGAACCGAAAATATTAACAGCATAATCCTAAGAATGCACTTCACTTTTTGAATACAGAAATTGATACATGCCAATATTTTATCTAAATTATTCATTTGTAGCCTATTTCAGTTCCGTGTAGATCATTTTAGAAGTGGAATTCTGTGAGTCCATCTTCATCAAACAAGTTTCTCGGGGGGGGGGGGAGCTCACAAAGTACTTTTCTTTAAGTGCTACAGCTCCAACATTTCCTTACTTTTGTACTTAAGACCATGGTAACTGAGACTAAAAGAAGCTTCCAGGGCAGCGGTCTCAAAGGGGTAACCTATGGGTGGAAGAAAACTGAATTCTCCAGCATCATTTGCCTGAAATTCAACCCGGTGAGGAATGGCGTTCCTCCACAGGAAATCACTGTTTGTAACTTGTGCCAGCAATGATGCCCTTTTTGGGGGTAATTTTCCTCTTTTTTCAGTTGTTGTGACCAAGAAGTTGTAGAGTTTGTGGGGGCTTGCCCCCTGCAAAAAACATAAAAAAGTTTGTCCACTCATAGTGGAAGCATCTCAAGAGTTGACAACATTCTATCGGATAGAATAATACAGGATACTTTGCTGTGTTTCTGAAAGCAGTGTTTTTCAGAGAAAACTGCTGGCAAAGGAAAATGTTTGTCAAAATCCATTTCATTTAATCAATCCATTGTCTTTTTGTTGTAGGGAGTGAGTATCTTATTACAATTCTTATATTTTCTTAGCTATCTATTCTACCTCAATAGTCATTACATAGACTAAAACTCCATTTCTGCTTTTACTTTTTGAAAAAAAAAAGTTAACTGTATATATATATATATATATATATATATATATATTTATATATATATATATATATATATATATATATATATATATATATATATATATATATATATATATATATATATATATATATAAATTATATATATATATATATATATATATATGGGTCTACGTCAACCCGTCAAATTTACAGTTTATTGAAACTCATTTAACCGATCTCACCTAAGCGAAAGTACATTTAAACAAAATTGCACTTTCACAAAAATCATTACATGGAATAAAAAAAAACAAAAACAAAAAAGTCCAACAAAAGCATTTATGCAGGAGGGCAAGCAAACTCTGAGATAGCACTACAGCGGGCAAAAAGGAATACTCCCTTATCGTCACTGTTCCACGATCCAGCAAAACTACTCGATGAAATGATTTTCACAAAAATGCATTTTCGTTTAAACACACTTTTGCTTAACTGAGATAATTAAAGTAAGTATCGATAAACTGTAAATTCGATGGGTCGAAGTAGACATATATCTATCTATATATATATATAAATATATATATATATATATATATATATATATGTGTGTGTGTGTGTGTGTGTGTGTGTGTGTATGTGTGTGTGTGACTATTGTATATGTGCAGCTGCAAAGGGCATGTCGTTTTACATTTCAGCAGCAGTAGCAGCAGTCAACTTTAGAAGAAAAGGTAAAATGCAAACATTAGCAGTATGCCTGTTACTATAACACAGTACAGAGTGATACAGGTGGTTAGCTTAAAAGGTAGAAATGATCAGTTCGCCATATAGTTGAATTACTGGAGATATTGTGAAAGATTAAGCAGTCAGAATCTTTTACACCAGCTGTAGAAGCAACAGTTTATGATGCTGATAGCAGTCACATGTGAATTTTGCATCTCCTGCCTGTCTTACAAGCAAGTGAGCACAGCCATCACTAACTTCCATATATAGACACAAACACTTACCATATATAATGTAGTGCCATGGAGGTAGCATATTATGTAGGTGGTGGTATTAAACCATGGGAAAATGTACAGCACAGTTTAGTTTAGTTTAGTTTTCACTTGTGAGACACCATCTAATGCACTTTTGAGGTTTAAAAGAATTGCTTCCAAGCCCACTGGGCAGCAAGAACCAAGGGTCTGCACATTCCTGCTCTACTCCTTTGCAGACAGCATTTCCTGGGGTCCTCAAAAGGAAGGGAGTAGTTTGTGACAAAGCAAGAAAGAAATGGCTTACTCTGGATAAAGAATGCCGTAATGTCAATAAAACAAAATGAAGAAACAGAGAAGCAGAGAAAGCAAAAGAGCCCTGAACAGAGAACATCTCCATGGCAAAAAGATCATCTGGCATAAATCACTTCTGTACATTTGTGACACAAACAGGTACTGATCGTTTTGCAGAATAATAAGTACCATGTGGATGTGGTTTTAGCCACAGCTTGTATACTAAAGGGAAATACAATGAGAGCATTTGGGAAGGACAACCCCTGTAGCCTCTTAATCCTGCTCTGTTCCTTCCCTCAAAAAAAAAAATATATATATATATATATATATATATATATATATATATATATATATATATATATATATATTATTCATCGGCTCTTACTGTAACTGTCTTAGTTGCTGTTCTGCGTGCTGTTATCTGTTCAGTCACTCTTACTCTGCACTTATTACTGCTTGTTAGTAGCCTTCTAATTTACTGCCTTCTGCACTTGTTTTTTAGTCATTTGTTAATTTAATTGCATTCATTTGAACTGTATTTGCCGTAGTGTTGCTACACGCTCAGGTGTGCTGGCCTGCACTAGAATTTGAATTGTATTTACTGCTGTTTTAGCTGCTTTTCTGTAACAAAAAAAAAAAATTCTAAGCTTGTTTCCTGCCTTTCCTGTAACTAGTCAAGTCCATATACAGACTTGCTGTATCCAGGACTGTTGGTAAGCTTCTGAGCCCCCCAAGCCTTTCTGTGTTGGAGGGAAGCCTTCTAGCTTATCAGTGGGAGTGGTAAGCACTAGGTAGCCTATCTACCATGGGAAGAGTGGGTTTTGGCCCTGAAATTGTAGTTCATTGGCTGTTTGGGCAGTTTTTCCATCTCTTTCTACTTTCTGGTTAAAAGCCTGTTTTGTGTTTGGTCCCCGCCTTTCCTATAACTAGTGCAATCCAAGTACAGATTTGCTGTATCCAGGACTGTTGGTAAGCTTCTAAGCCCCCCAAGCCCTTCTGTGTTGGGGAGAAGCCTTCTAGCTTATTAGTGGGAGTGGTAAGCACTAGGTAACCTATCTACCACAGGAGGAGTGGTGTCTGACCCAGAAATTATAGTTTACTGGCCGTTTGGGAAGCTTTTCCATCTCTTTCAACCTTCTGATTTAAAAGTCTGTATTTGTGCTTGTTTCCTGCCTTTCCTGTTACTAGTCTAGTCCAGGTACAAATTTGTTGTATTCCAGGACTCTTTGTAAGCTTCTGAGCTCCTCAAGCCTTTCCGCATTGGAGTAAAGCCTTCTAGCTTGTCAGTGGGGGTGGTAAGCACTAGGTAGCCTATCCTCCACGGGAAGAGTGAGTTTTGGCCCAGAAATTGTAGTTTATTTGGCCATTTGGGCAGTTTTCCATCTCTTTCAACTTGCTGGCTTAAAAGCCTACATTTGTACTTGTTCCCTGCCTTTCCTGTAACTAGTCTAGTCCAGGTACAGAGTTGCTGTATCAAAGACTGTTGGTAAGCTTCTGAGCCCTGCAAGCCTTTCTGTGTTGGAGGAAAGCCTTCTAGCTTATCAGTAGGAGTGGTAAGCACTAGGTAGCCTGTCTACCATGAGAGGAGAGGTTCTTGGCCCAGAAATTGTAGTTTATTGACCATTTGGACAGTTTGTCTGTCTCTTTTAACTTTCTGGTTTAAAAGACCATTCTGCGCTTGTTTCCCATCATTCCTGTAACTAACCTACTGGTAGCACTAGAAAGCCTTAAACTGATACAAGCCTTCTAGCTTAGGAGAGAGACTTTGGAGTGATTAAGTATCAGTTTTCTGCACTTTCTTGTTGTACTTAACTGTTTTCCGCCTAAACGCAGATTTTCCAGCTTTTATTGTGATTTAAAAGCTTGTTTTTTTTTCACATATTGTACTTATTTGACTGCCTGCACTTTTAAAAGTTGTTTTTTGTTTAAATAATTTGTTTAACTGTTGTAGGCTACACACTAAAGTGAGATAGCCTTTTCTGATCATTTGTAGTTGTTTAGAGCTGTTTTGAGTGCATTTTTTGTTACTGTTTTTGCCTTATCTTTAAAACCCCCCCCCCCAAAAAAAAAATCCTTGTTTCCTGCCTTTCTAAGCTAGTATAGTCCAGTTTTCAGGCTAGTGCTGAATTCAGGGCTGTGATACTAGTTTCTGAGTTGCCCATACCTTACTTGGATAGAAGGAAGTTTCTTTGTTCACCTGTGAGAGAGGGGAGCTTTGAGCAACCTATCTGTCCCTGGAAGAGTGGTTCCAGCCCAGAGGTTAGTAGTTTATTGGCCATTTTGGACTAATTTCTATCTCTTTCATTTCCCTACTATAAAAACCACATTTGCACAGTTTTGCACACCAGGCAGTGCTGGTTAGCTATGGTTAAATTATTCCTGGCTCCACTAAGTCCCCTCTTCAGTTTTTCCCTTGAAACTAGTCTAACTCTCAACCTAAGCACTCAAAAAGCGTCTTACAGCCCAGCACTTGCTCAGACCTAATAGCAAGCACTGATATACCCTGACACTGATTGCCCAGCAGGGCAAGACTCTTTATTCACCTCTCACCCAACAAGCGACTAAGCAGCTCACCCTACTATTCAGGCATGACCAAATGGCAACTTCAGGTGCACTCTCCAGTCCAGCTGGTGAATCTGGGTATCCTGAGGCAATGTTGCAACTGCCTCATGTACACAGACAACCCTCTCCTCCTACCACAAAACACTAACATATGTGAGAGATGCAATTATACAGCCAAACTGGAAGCTAAGCTGTCTCCACCCAAGACTGGAACAGACAGTCAAGAGGAGAAGGTTAACACTTGCACCACAACTCCAGCCACACACAGACCTACTAAAACAGCACTGGTAAAAAATACACATAAATACACAAAATCATACTCAGAGGCTCTAAATAAAAACCTGCAAAAGCATCAGAAACCTCCAAAGCAGACACCCAAACAACCTGTACTTCCCGTCACAAACCAGACAACACATAAAACACAAAATCAGTGTGCCTCACAATCACAGCCCTTAAGGCGAAATAACATACCTAACACACTAGTAATAGGTGACTCTATAGTCAGGCACACTGAAGTCCCACTCACTAGGCTGGACAAGCAGAAGGTTACTGTGAGCTGCCTGTCGGGAGCCAGAATCCGCCACATAATACAAGCACTCAGGTCACTCCAGAACAAGTATAAATATGACTCTGTCATTGTTCCTGTTGGTGTGAATGACATGAAACATACCTCCCTGGTCTACATGAAAAGAGACATGGAAGAGCTCTCTGATCATGTAGCCCAGGCTGGTATGACCCTGAGTAGCATCTTGCCCTCACCAAGAATGATACCTCAGTATAAAGAAAAAATGATCATTTTCAACAACTGGCTAAGCTTCTGGTGTCATTCAAAGGGGATCCAGTGTCTGTCAGCCTGACAACATGCTTGACAAGCCAGGTTGCTTCACAAAGGATGGCTTGCACCTGTCATCCCTAGGCTTTCGAATACTGGCCAAGGCTCTTGCTGCCCCCATAGTGCTATTTTTAGGCAAGGCTCAAAAGTCAAACCCACCTCCATAAACAGCACAAGTAACAAAAAACGGAGGGTTATGCTACTCAATGCCAGGAGTTTAAATCTCAAAATGCACTCACTCGAAGCACTCCTCAGTATGGAGAACATTGACATCTGTGCAGTAACTGAAACCTGGTTCAAGGCTCCAGAGAGCACACCAGCACTCCCGGGCTGTAACTCATGCCACACGTTTTGGCCAAAAAACACAGACTGAAACACAAAAGGAGGGGGTGTATCCATATTCATCAATGATACCTACACCTCCAGGTTAGTGGCACAGCATGATACCTCTAAGATCATCCATGTGCAACTAACATCGGGCAAATCTGCAATGCAAATTGTGGCCTGCTACAGATCACCCTCCATGACCCAGGACCACCACTCCACCTTTCTGGAGACACTGGAAAACATGAAGGTCCTACTAAACACCCTGATATTGGGCTATTTCTATTACCCTACCATTCACTGAGAAAACTACTCGAGTACAAATTCCCAGGCCCAGCACTTCCTGGAATTCATCAACTGAAACACCCTGAATCAGCTGGTAAACTCCCCTATCAGAGGTGAAAACATATTGGACCTGGCCATCACCAACATGGGTGACAGGTGTTCCACACCGGCGGTCAACCCGTCACTGGTTAGATCAGACCATAAACTAATCACTCTGGATGTCCACACCCCACCACCACCCCCAACCAAGGAAACCACAGTAAAAAACTTTTCTAAAGCAAACTTCACCTTACTTAAGACAGAGGTGGTAAGTTTCACAGCCCCCATGCTAAAGGATAACGCTACCCAAGATGCAAAAACCTTTACAAATGCACTCTATGAGCACCTACAAGGATGCATGGATCATGCCATCCCTAGCAAAACCAAGACTCGCTCCTCTAAGAGAAGGAAACCAGTCTGGTGCACCCCTGCAATAAACAGGCTGTACAATAGAAGGAGGAAACGAGTTCAGAAAAAAAGCAAATCCCAAGAAGGAAAGACATCCCTGATCAGTATCAGTAAGAAACTGAGGTCCCTCATGAAATCATTCGAGGCTAGCTTCGAAAGAAAATAGCCAAGGATTCAAAAGATAACCACAAAGCCTTCTTTAGCTATGTTAAGAATCTAAATGGCAACTCGCAGATATGCACTGAACTAGTGCAAAATAGCACAAAATATACTGAACCTACTGATATTGCCAACATCCTGGCAGATAGATTCAATGCAAACTTCACCCCCCCACACCTCCAAAAGCGTCCACAACAATACCGGAAATGTCTAGTGTCCCAAAAATCACAGATGCACAGGTGAAAACAGCCCTTTCAAAAGCCAAAAACACAGCGTCAATGGGACCAGATGGTGTCCCAGGCTGCGTCTTGCATGAACTACAGAATGAACTAACCCCCCACCTAAACACGCTGTTCAACCTCAGCCTCTCCACAGGTTACGTGCCCATAGAATGGCGCACAGCAATGGTTATTCCTCTCCACAAAGGAGGGGCCACAACTGACCCTGGTAACTATCACCCCATAAGCCTGACTAGCCTGGTCTACAAGGCTATGGAGCGCATCATCATGGAACTCATTAACAAAGACATTGGGAACCTCCAAACACTTGACCCAACCCAATTCAGCTTTGTTAAGGGCAGATCATGCCTACCAAACCTGGTTGACTTCTTCGAGACAGTCACCAAGGCCATAGACGAGGGAAAGGTGGTTCACACAGCCTACCTTGACCTCGCCAAGGCTTTCGACACCATTCCCCACTCGGGTATTACAGAAAAACTCACCAGCCTGAACCTAAACCCCTACGTCACAATATGGGTTGCCAACTGGCTTACAGACAGAACTCACACAGTAAGAATAGCGGGCTCCAGGTCCGACTCTAAACCAGTCAAAAGTGGTGTCCCGCAAGGCTCGGTCCTGGGACCTCTACTGTTTGGCATATATGTCTCAGAAGTACAGGCAAACACAGGAGGACTATGGCTAACCAAGTTCGCCGATGACTGCAAACTGGGAGTCATAATTGACTCGCCGGCTGATATGGACATCCTCCAAAAGGGCCTTACTGAGATGGACACCTGGTGTCAAAGTCATGGCCTCAAGCTAAATGCCAAAAAAATGCATAGTCATCCCGTTTGGGAAAAACAAAACACCCACAAATTACCACATAGGTGGCAGCCCCCTTAATACAGAAGAGGTAATAAGAGATCTGGGGACCCCAGGTAGATAGTAATCTCTCCTTTGACAATCATATTGCCAAAGTAGTTAGGAAATCTTTCTATGTGGCCCATCTAATTACTAAAGGGTTCTCATCTAGAAATAAAGAGGTTATAGTACCCCTCTACTCGTCACTCATTAGACCCATCATAGAGTACAGTGCCCCATTTGGGATGTACCTCACAAGACACTTCCAACAGCTGGAAAGACCACAGAAGTACCTCACCAAGAGGATTACTGGTCTCAAACATATGTCCTATGCAGCCCAACTGAAAAAACTCCGGCTGTACTCAGTGACATATCGCTTACTCAGAGGTGATCTCTGCCTGACTTACAAAGCCATGTCCAACTCAGAATTGATGGACATGCTCCACCTAAAGAAATCCAAGTCACTGCGAGGCACGTGCTCTAGTGAGCTAAACCTTGATACAACAATAAATAGAACATGCTGGAGGGATAGATTCCTGTCACAGAGACTCCCCATGCTTTGGAACAAAATTCCAAATTACATCAGGCAGAGACCCTCACTATCACTCTTCAAGAGAAACCGTGATGAGTGGATGGGTAACAGAAAATACACCCCTGGAATTAATTCATTGGCTCTGCTTGACAGAGGATCAGTTAGTTAATCAATGGGGCGGTGAAAGCCGACACACTCTGGCTAGGCTTATAAATGCTCTCGGGCAGATAGCCTAGTACCTACCTATGAACCTATGAACCTAATCATTAGAATAAAGTGTTAGTAATTGGAGTTTAGTGACTTACTGGCACATTTATGGTAGTACTTACAGGACTGTGAAATGCCAGGCAGTTTAGGTATAAATGTTCCCTTCGCTACATGTTTTATACAACAATGCTCTAAAAGGATGAAGTTTGGTATGAGATTTAAAGAGTTGGTTATACCATCAGTGGTGTTATAACAAACCATCGGTGCAAAACAGGCATTTATTTTGTGTTTCTGAAGCTATGTGATGAGACTAAACAGGGATGGAAACAAGCATGGAAAAGGACTGAAAGAAAGAAAGTTACAGTGAAAAGTAAGGCGCAGCAGGAGTATGCAAATAGTGCAGATCAGGTACATTTCATCCTAATGTCCTGTGTTTTTTATAGTTCTGTATTTTGTATGTCAGTATCCAGCTGCATTTCACGAGTCAGCGATATGAAGAACAGTACAGAAAAAAACTTACTTGAAATTTC
The DNA here is from genome assembly GCF_019279795.1 of Protopterus annectens. Taxonomy (NCBI): domain Eukaryota; kingdom Metazoa; phylum Chordata; order Ceratodontiformes; family Protopteridae; genus Protopterus; species Protopterus annectens. Next base: position 852,273,234 of record NC_056743.1, on the reverse strand, counting down.
CATCTGTCTGGCAAATGTCAAAAACTCCAAGGATATAAAATGTCCGATTTTGATTTTCATTTATTGTTACGGCCAATGATGGAATTAGCAGTGTGAGGACTATTAATGAGTTGAACAATTTCCCATCCATGTTCTCCAGCCGTTGTAGGAACGGATGATTGCCTTTTTATGTCGCATGAATAACCACCAGCTTTTCCATAGCTACAAGAGAAGCAATCAGCAGATATGAAAATCAAGTTTTGTTTTGTAAAAACATTAAATACATTAACTTGTTAGCTAGAGCAGGAAACCAGTTTTTGCAAGTAATATTAATATGACTGATGCTGAGAAATCCAGAGAACACATTCACAATTATTCTCTTATACTGATCACTTGTTTATAGGAAGAGTTATGACAAGGCAGTGCATAGTGGTGTACTTTACAGTGACAAAGAAGTTGTTGTAAGTGATACAGCCAGTATGTGATTGTTATACTAATGTAAGTGAATGGCTGGGTTAGTGTAAGGAGTCAAAGTGAACACATCCACAATACCAGTTGTTAAAACAGCACCCCCCCACACACACGCACTAACAAGGGGGAGTAGGTTGCTTTAAATTAAATCTCCATTCTCCCATAAATACAACATATTTTAAAATATTACTTCTGCCATCAGCTAACACAATCAAAAAATTACAGCATTCTAAATTACAGAAGAATGTCTTTTTTTCATTTTTATTTCATTATTATAGGCAACTAAAATATATGTAGTAGCCTGATGTTCTTATTCATGCTCAGTCTGTAGTATCTTGATGTTCTTACTCATCCTCAGTCTGTACTATCTTGATGTTCTTATTCATACTCAGTCTGTAGTATCCTGATGTTCTTACTCATGCTCAGTCTGTAGTATCTTGATGTTCTTACTCATGTTCAGCCTGTAGTATCCTGATGCTCTTACTCATGCTCAGTCTTTAGTATTTGAGGTTCTTACTCATGCTCAGTCTATAGTATCTTGATGTTCTTACTCGTGCTCAGTCTGTAGCATCTTGAAATTCTTATTCATGCTCAATCTGTAGTATCCTGATCTTCTTACTCATGCTCAGTCTGTAGTATCTTGATGTTCTTATTCATGCTCAGTCTGTAGTATCCTGATGTTCCTACTCATGCTCAGTCTATAGCATCTTGATGTTCTTATTCATGCTCAGTCTGTAGTATCCTGATGTTCTTACTCATGCTTAGTCGGTAGTATCCTGATGTTCTTATTCATGCTCAGTCTGTAGTATCCTGATGTTCCTACTCATGCTCAGTCTATAGCATCTTGATGTTCTTATTCATGCTCAGTCTGTAGTATCCTGATGTTCTTACTCATGCTTAGTCGGTAGTATCCTGATGTTCTTATTCATGCTCAGTCTGTAGTATCCTGATGTTCTTACTCATGCTCAGTCTGTAGCATCTTGATGTTCTTATTCATGGTCATTCTGTAATATCCTGATCTTCTTACTCATGCTCATTCTGTAGTATCCTGATCTTCTTACTCATGCTCAGTCTGTAGTATCTTGATGTTCTTATTCATGCTCAGTCTGTAGTATCCTGATGTTCTTAATCATGCTCAGTCTGTAGTATCTTGATGCTCTTATTCATCATGCTCAGTCTGTAGTATCCTGATCTTCTTATTCATGCTCAGTCTGTAGTATCCTGTTTTTAGTCATGCTCAGTCTTTAGTATCTTGATGTTCTTATTCATGCTCAGTCTGTAGTATCCTGATGTTCTTACTCATGCTCAGTGTGTAGTATCCTAATGTTCTTACTCATGTTCAGTCTGTAGTATTTTGATGTTCTTATTCATGCTCAGTATGTTGTATCCTGATGTTCTTATGCATGCTCAGTCTGTACTATCCTGATGTTCTTACTCATGCTCAGTCTGTATTATCCTGATGTTCTTACTCATGCTCAGTCTGTAGTATCTTGATGTTCTTATTTATGCTCAGTCTTTAGTATCCTGATGTTTTTACTCATGCTCAGTCTTTAGTATCTTAATGTTCTTACTCATGCTCAGTCTGTAGTATCCTGATGTTCTTACTCATGCTCAGTCTTTAGTATCTTGATGTTCTTACTCATGCTCAGTCTGTAGTATCCTGATGTTCTTACTCATGCTCAGTCTATAGCATCTTGATGTTCTTATTCATGCTCAGTCTGTAGTATCCTGATGTTCTTACTCATGCTCAGTCTGTAGTATCTTGATGTTCTTTTTCATGCTCAGTCTGTAGTATCCTGATGTTCTTACTCATGCTCAGTCTGTAGTATCCTGACGTTCTTACTCATGCTTAGTCTGTTGTATCCTGACGTTCTTACTCATCCACAGTCTGTAGTATCCTGATGTTCTTACTCATGCTCAATCTGTGCTATCTTGATGTTCTTATTTATGCTCAGTCTGTAGTATTTTGATGTTCTTACTCATGCTCAGTCTGTAATATCCTGATGTTCTTACTCATGCTCAGTCTGTAGTATCTTGATGTTCTTACTCATGTTCAGTCTGTAGTATCTTGATGTTCTTACTCATGCTCAGTGTGTAGTATCCTAATGTTCTTACTCATGTTCAGTCTGTAGTATTTTGATGTTCTTATTCATGCTCAGTATGTTGTATCCTGATGTTCTTATGCATGCTCAGTCTGTACTATCCTGATGTTCTTACTCATGCTCAGTCTGTATTATCCTGATGTTCGTACTCATGCTCAATCTGTAGTATCTTGATGTTCTTATTTATGCTCAGTCTGTAGTATCTTGATGTTCTTACTCATGTTCAGTCTGTAGTATCTTGATGTTCTTATTCATGTTCAGTCTGTAGTATCCTGATGTTCTTACTCATGCTCAGTCTGTAGCATCTTGATGTTCTTATTCATGCTCATTCTGTAGTATTCTGATCTTCTTACTCATGCTCAGTCTGTAGTATCCTGATGTTCTTACTCATGCTCAGTCTTTAGTATTTTGAGGTTCTTAATCATGCTCAGTCTGTAGTATCCTGATCTTCTTACTCATGCTCAGTGTGTAGTATCCTGATGTTCTTACTCATGCTCAGTCTGCAGTATCTTGATGTTCTTATTCATGCTCAGTCTGTAGTATCCAGATCTTCTTACTCATACTCAGTCTGTAGTATCCTGTTCTTAGACATGCTCAGTCTTTAGTATCCTGATGTTCTTATTCATGCTCAGTCTGTAGTATCCTGATGTTCTTACTCATGCTCAGTATGTAGTATCCTGATGTTCTTATTCATGCTCAGTCTGTAGTATCCTGATGTTCTTACTCATGCTCAGTCTGTAGTATCCTGATCGTCTTACTCATGCTCATTCTGTAGTATCCTAATCTTCTTACTCATGCTCAGTCTGTAGTATCATGATGTTCTTATTCATGCTCAGTCTGTAGTATCCTGATCTTCTTACTCATGCTCAGTGTGTAGCATCCTGTTCTTAGTCATGCTCAGTCTTTAGTCTCTTGATGTTCTTATTCATACTCAGTCTGTAGTATCCTGATGTTCTTACTCATGCTCAGTCTGTAGCATCTTGATGTTCTTATTTATGCTCATTCTGTAGTATCCTGATCTTTTTACTCATGCTCAGTCTGTAGTATCCTGATGTTCTTACTCATGCTCAGTCTTTAGTATTTTGAAGTTCTTAATCATGCTCAGTCTGTAGTATCCTGATCTTCTTACTCATGCTCAGTGTGTAGTATCCTGATGTTCTTACTCATGCTCAGTCTGTAGTATCTTGATGTTCTTATTCATGCTCAGTCTGTAGTATTTTGATGTTCTTACTCATGCTCAGTCTGTAATATCCTGATGTTCTTACTCATGCTCAATCTGTAGTATCTTGATGTTCTTACTCATGTTCAGTCTGTAGTATCTTGATGTTCTTACTCATGCTCAGTGTGTAGTATCCTAATGTTCTTACTCATGTTCAGTCTGTAGTATTTTGATGTTCTTATTCATGCTCAGTATGTTGTATCCTGATGTTCTTATGCATGCTCAGTCTGTACTATCCTGATGTTCTTACTCATGCTCAGTCTGTATTATCCTGATGTTCGTACTCATGCTCAATCTGTAGTATCTTGATGTTCTTATTTATGCTCAGTCTGTAGTATCTTGATGTTCTTACTCATGTTCAGTCTGTAGTATCTTGATGTTCTTATTCATCCTCAGTCTGTAGTATCCTGATGTTCTTACTCATGCTCAGTCTGTAGCATCGTGATGTTCTTATTCATGCTCATTCTGTAGTATCCTGATCTTCTTACTCATGCTCAGTCTGTAGTATCCTGATGTTCTTACTCATGCTCAGTCTTTAGTATTTTGAGGTTCTTAATCATGCTCAGTCTGTAGTATCCTGATCTTCTTACTCATGCTCAGTGTGTAGTATCCTGATGTTCTTACTCATGCTCAGTCTGCAGTATCTTGATGTTCTTATTCATGCTCAGTCTGTAGTATCCAGATCTTCTTACTCATACTCAGTCTGTAGTATCCTGTTCTTAGTCATGCTCAGTCTTTAGTATCCTGATGTTCTTATTCATGCTCAGTCTGTAGTATCCTGATGTTCTTACTCATGCTCAGTATGTAGTATCCTGATGTTCTTATTCATGCTCAGTCTGTAGTATCCTGATGTTCTTACTCATGCTCAGTCTGTAGTATCCTGATCGTCTTACTCATGCTCATTCTGTAGTATCCTGATCTTCTTACTCATGCTCAGTCTGTAGTATCATGATGTTCTTATTCATGCTCAGTCTGTAGTATCCTGATCTTCTTACTCATGCTCAGTGTGTAGTATCCTGTTCTTAGTCATGCTCAGTCTTTAGTCTCTTGATGTTCTTATTCATACTCAGTCTGTAGTATCCTGATGTTCTTACTCATGCTCAGTCTGTAGCATCTTGATGTTCTTATTTATGCTCATTCTGTAGTATCCTGATCTTTTTACTCATGCTCAGTCTGTAGTATCCTGATGTTCTTACTCATGCTCAGTCTTTAGTATTTTGAAGTTCTTAATCATGCTCAGTCTGTAGTATCCTGATCTTCTTACTCATGCTCAGTGTGTAGTATCCTGATGTTCTTACTCATGCTCAGTCTGTAGTATCTTGATGTTCTTATTCATGCTCAGTCTGTAGTATCCTGATCTTCTTACTCATACTCAGTCTGTAGTACCCTGTTCTTAGTCATGCTCAGTCTTTAGTATCTTGATGTTCTTATTCATGCTCAGTCTGTAGTATCCTGATGTTTTTACTCATGTTCAGTATGTAGTATCCTGATGTTCTTACTCATGCTCAGTCTCTATTATCCTGATGTTCTTACTCATGCTTAGTCTGTAATATGTTGATGTTCTTATTCATGCTCAGTCTGTAGTATCCTGATGTTCTTACTGATGCTCAGTCTTTAGTATCTTGATGTTCTTACTCATGCTCAGTCTATATTATCCTGATGTTCTTACTCATGCTCAGTCTGTAGTATCTTCATGTTCTTACTCATGCTCAGTCTGTAGTAGCCTGATGTTTTTATTAATGTTCACTCTGTAGTATCCTGACCTTCTTATTCATGCTTAGTCTGTAGTATCCTAATATTCTTACTCATGCCCAGTCAGTAGTATCTTGATGTTCTTATTCATGCTCAGTCTGTACTATCCTGATGTTCTTACTCATGCTCAGTCTGTATTATACTGATGTTCTTACTCATGCTCAGTCTGTAGTATTGTGATGTTCTTATTCATGCTTACTCTGTAGTATCCTGATGTTCTTACTCATGCTCAGTTTTTAGTATCTTGATGTTTTTACTCATGCTCAGTCTGTTGTATCCTGATGTTTTTACTCATGCTCAGTCTTTAGTATCTTTATGTTCTTACTCATGCTAAGTCTGTATTATCCTGATGTTCTTACTCATGCTCAGTCTATAGTATCTTGATGTTCTTATTCATGCTCAGTCTATAATATCCTGATGTTCTTACTCATGCTCAGTCTGTAGTATCCTGATGTTCTTACTCATGCTCAGTTTTTAGTATCTTGATGTTCCTACTCATGCTAAGTCTGTATTATCCTGATTTTCTTACTCAGTTCTGTTTTGACACCCCTCCCAGTGATAGTCAAGTTACTTTACCATCCATCAGCCCATCTGGCATTTCTGCTGCAAAAGACCTTTCTGCAACAGTATCACATCATTATATTACATTTCATTTGTTTGATAGAAGACAGTGGATGGTATTCATAGCTGTAATGCTTAGAAATCATGTACAAGATGATGAAATCAAAGTAGCTTATCTGTTCTGAAAATGCATTTCCTCAGTAGTTGCTTACCTTGGCTGTCTTTCTGTGTTTTCAGTTTGCATTCTCACTTTCCTTTTTAAAGGACAACAATTGGATTCTATTATTAAATGCTCAACTTCTCTGTCCTTTTTCTCCCTATTTACTTTCCCTGCAAGGAATAAACAACAACACAGGATTTAAAATATTTTAAATTGACTGTTTCTCTCCACTAGAACAGTACCTTGCTGTACTGTGGTGGTTTCACTTTCATAAACCTTTTATCCCACCCTGAAAAAGTTTTCTGCAGTCTCCAATTTTGTGATGTCATCAAGGGCAATGAATACAGGTAGTTTTCTGGCAAATTCCTTCCCCAAATTGATATCACCACAACTGTCCAAAAACCCACCCATGCTGATGTACAGTTCCCTGGTCCTTCCCCTACCCATACAGAAAGTAATGGCTAGAACAAGGAAACAGTACATGAGTCAAGTCTCCTGCTATGAGCTGTCAATCACAGCAGTTAACAGCTCAAATTGCCCTTAGCACTGTGACAGCTAAAGAAGTTAGGTGTGAAGGGGGATGGTAGATAAGTCAAAGTAGTACAATTCAGGCTTCACAAAACACTGCAGTTTAGCCATTCTAAAAAGAAGCAGCAGTAAAAAGCACTTTGAAAGGTTGTTCTGTTAGAATTCGCACTGTTTGTATTTTAAGTAGCCACTGAATGGCATGAAATGTTACTTAAAACTGACTGATGGACAGCAGTATATGCATGTAAAATCAATCCAGTGATAGGAGCTTTAGAAAGAAAGAGGCCTGCATGAGATATCTGTTTTACAGAGAAGTACTGCATTGTGGGGCAGACTAAACAATCAGAATTATTTCAGGATGCCAGACCCCATGTGGTCAGACTCCAAAATTACGTATATAAATATTTAAAAACCTGTAAATAGTCTCAGAGTGGTGTTAAAATGTAAAAAACACCAAACCATGATGAAATAAGCATTTTTTTAGTCTGTGTGTGCAGTTCTCCTTTAAGGAAGATCTCTTCCAGAAAGTGACCTCTACAGCCATAACATGCTCTTTCTTCACTGACTACTCTGCAAAAAGTTCCTCTTCCTTGCTGACATGCTGCCATCACATTGGGGTCAGCAGAGTTCATTACATAGTTAGCAAGAGGGAGGAAGGTGTACAGAGAGGACTTTTCAGATTGGTGCAGTTTTACTTGTATTTTTTGTCTAATTTCAATTTTAAGGTTAGTTACATGTTGTTGGCTAAACTGATCTTCAAACCCCTTGCATTCTGCATTCTTTTTATGTGGAAACAGCTGTGAAGGCTGCTTCTGTTTCACTGTCACATAAGCACATCTTATGCAACACAAAGTTCATAATTCTTAATTGTTTCTTATTTTGCCTAATGTCGCTGAATACTACATTTCACCTCTCCATGATTTTTGCAGAATACCTCTGATTTTTGTCTCATATTTTCACCTGTCCATCCCTCATAAAACTTGATTTTCTAGTAAATCACTGAGGAGTACAGTTGGGCATGTACAAAATATTATAGTTTCATAGTTTATAATTTATTTTGTCTGGAAAATACATGCTGATGCAAAACCTTTTCCATTAATAAATGGACATTCTGCACTCAGCCAGTTTGCAGCATTAACGTAATATTTACTTATGTACAAAAAACCGAGGAAAGAGACTCGGCCTATTAGTGCAGGAATGATCCAACTTTGGATCTTCAAAGTGACAAGTGTGATGATGCAAAGACAGGAAGTACTGCCCTCATAAGTCAGTGGACAGCCAAAGTTTGTAGGCAGGATATAACAGTAAAGTGAAACATAATATCTAGTAAATTGGATTTGCAGAGTGGGAAGGTAACCTGTTATCCCAGAAAAAAGACAAAGACCACAGGTAAGTGCAAAAATTAGTTGCAGATAGTCTTCAACTACGAGCACAGTGGGTATGTGCGTGGGTCTTGCAGAAGCACAAACAAGGAGCAATTCAATGACATAAGCTTTGCTAAAGCAGAGCAGCAGATACAAAATGACTCAGAGAGTCTTTTGCAAATGAGGGAATAGTGAGATGCAAATGAGAACAGTGTGAAAAATCTGCAACTTGCTTATCTTAATTCGTCTCTCTTCCCTCTTTTTGGAATTCATGGTTATTTTTTGATGTGCATCTGCAGTGTGCACACAAAAAGTAAATCCATGTCTTTTCTAATCACTTAGCAATTGGCAAAAAGAATTGGTTTAGCTGCTAGCTTCACTATTTCCCATATTTGAGTTACTTGTTTCAGTTGTGCTGAAACCTGTTGCAATGAGCACCACCTGGACTTTGGTGAAGGCATTACTACACAGGTTTGGAGTGGGAAGGGATATGAAAATGGTTTCAGTGAGCCTGTATGGTCCACAGAAATGAAATGGGGGAATGTGTGGCCTTCCTATACCTGTGGATATCAAGGTATGCATAGCCCTCACTATACTTGCCATGGGGACCGTTCAGAGACAGAGTGGGGACATATTGGACATCTCGTAGCCTTTTGCCTTGAGGATCTTGCAACAGTTCTTTGATATGCTCATCTACATGTACTATTTCCCAGCATTACCACAGAACTGAGCCAGTACCATGTATGTGTTCTACAGATTGGCATACTTTCCTGAGTGGCTTGGTATGATAGATTGCACACATGCTGCTATAAGATCCCCATCTGGACCACTGGGTGGGGGGTACCATAGCAGGAAGGACTACCATTTTATCAACTATCAGGCAGTGTGTGATCCATGGGCATGTATTCCAGACATGTCAGCCCAGCATTCTGGCAGTACCTAGGATTCTCATATTTGGCACACAAACTCACTATACTTCCTCTTCTTCCATGGTTACTTGGTTGGTAATTGAAAACTATCACTATATTGTTAAGCATTATAATTTCTGTATCCATTTGGTGCCATATGTAGTACTGAGTAACCCCCCCCCATTTTTTTTTTGTTATGCTTCCTGTCTCTGTTTTGTTTTCCAGAGAATTCAGGCTACCCCCTTGTATCTTGGCTAATGGCACCTGCCCATAAACTGTGGGGACCTGCTCAGGAGTGCATTAACACTGTCCTGTCTCAGACACAGATAGTCACTGAGTGAGTGTTTGGGCTGCTCAAAGTCGGTTTTCCCTACCTGGATGAGTTAGTGGTTCCCTTCAGCATAAGCCTGCTATTGCATGCAGAGTGCTTGTGGCCTGCTGCATTCTGCATAACATCATCCCTTGTCAGTTTGGTAAACAACCACCATAGCCAGTCACTAATAGTGGCAGATCATTTCCCTCTATTATTTTTTCTACCAGTGAGAATAGCGACAGTGGCCAGTTGATGACAGCAGCATGGCAACACCTCCGGCAGGCACGTGCATGATACACAGCTGTTAAGGTGAAGCAGAACCTTCTAGTTTACAGCTATGAGCCATTATATTCACTGCATGACAATGTAAAATTACAAAGTTAATACTTTATCCATGCATTGTAACTTGTGGGCTATGCTGAGTGGTGCCTGGTCAACTTACAGTGTATAGGCATTTCTCCTCAGCTGTCATCATCTGGAAAGTGTTCAGTGATGCATGTACTAGTTATACTGGCAGACTTGACATGAACTGTAAAGGAGCAGGTGTTATTTAGGGCTATACTCTAAGTAATTGACTGCTGTGTCAGTGAAGTTGTATTTACTCAAAAAATAGAAAAGATTAAACCAAGTACTAAAAACAGTTGTCCGGTTCCATAAAGGTAGTCTTCCTAATCTCGTGTACACCACCAATAATTCCACATATACGTGCTGACAGATTAAACAAACTCAGTCCAAAATAAATTTCAAACCTTTATTATATACGAATACAGATTTAGCGCTTTCATCTCCTCACCGGAGACCTCTTCAGAATCAATTAGTATACACAAGTATCACATATTTATATTAAAAAGGAAAACAGTTAATCAGTTAATCAATTAATTTTCTTAAATAGAATCAATTATCTTAAAGAAGTCGCTCGTATATTGTGTCCATTGTAATTTCTTTCTAAGATAGAAATTGTGCACCTATGCATATGATTAAATAGATACATATAAAATGATAAAAGTATTATCAGCGATAAATCCTAAATAATAGTTATTGAATATTGAATCCCTTGTCAAGCGTTGGTACCACGTGTCCCAGAATAAAATATATATTATAATTTAAAAAGACAATATAAAACCAGTGTGTGATGAATATAGTCATATAAATAATTATAAATATGAATGTAAACAATGTTAATAATATTGAATGAATTAATATTTATAAATATATATAAGTTATGATTAAATATGCATATAATTAATAAAATAAAATAAAATAAAAATCACTAGTAAAATACAAGATAAATAACATCATAACACACATATATTAGTAGTACTTTTAATTGTTTTGTTATTTGTTTTTTTAGTTGTTTTTTTAATTGATGCTCTTTTTGGATCTTGTGCTAGCAATTTTAAGGCTGGTGTGATAGAGATGTGGTCGTTTAAACCCTTCCCACTACAAGCATCCAGCCTTAGCTGCCATATCATTTCTCTATATTCGAGTTTTGTTTCCCAATCTCCACCTCTGTCAGAGGTCCCCACAATTTCCAACACCCAAAACTTAAAACTTGCTTGCTTACATGTGAGTGAATGTCTGTATAAAGCATTATTTTCATTCCTGCGGTTAATATCCCTAATATGTTCGTATATTCGTTTTCTAAGGTGTCTTTCTGTTTTACCTATGTAAAAACTTAAACAGCAAGTACAGTATGCTACATATACCAGTCCCTTAGTATAGCAGGTACTGTATTTTTTAGCTTTTAATGTTAATCTTAAACTAGGGAGTTTAAGTTCTTTTTCACCTGCGATAAAGGGACATTGGGGACATCTACCACATCTAAATGTACCCCTTTTCGTACAGATGTTACTTGAAGTTCTTTCCATCTTCCCCTCTTTGTTTTTTTCTAGAATGCTTTTCAAATTATCATTTCTTCTATAGCTGTAAGTCAATGTATTCTGAAAAACATTTACTCTAGTAGGCATGGATCTAAACATTTCCCATGTGTCATTAATGCATTTTTTAAGCCACCCGATACCATTGTAGTATGTTAAAGTTAAGTAGGGCTGTGGCCTGGATTGAGTGTTGTCCTTATAATCACCGTTTTCATTTTCTGTATTCCCTTCTCTATTATAATAAGATCTCAGCAACGGTGTATATACAGTTTCCCTCCTTTCTATCACAAAATTCTTAATGTTTTGTGTTAGTTCCTGAGGATATCCTCTTTGATGGAACATGTTTTGTAAAACATCTAATTCTTTTAAAAATATTTCATTTTCTGTCGTCATCCTCGCCACTCGAATCATTTGTCCCTTTACAACATTCTTTTTTAACTGGATAGGGTGGTCACTATTAAAGTGCAAATATGCATTTGAGAAATTCTTTTTCCTGTGGATAGTCGATTTGTATCTTTTTTCCACTTTGTCTTTATATAACTTTATATCCGAATAGTGGGTTTCATTAATATATATTTTGTGTGTAAAGTGAAGAAAAGATGTACTTCCATTAATAAAATCGATTAAACCATTTATAATACACAACGGGCCTTCCCATAGAATAAATATATCGTCCAAAAATCGTAAATAGCTGGTAATATGTGGGAAAAATTCTGAAGGGAAAACAAAATGTTTTTCCCACTATAACAAAATCATGTTGGCATAAATGGGGGCACAAGCAGCTCCCATTGCCACACTTTCCATCTGGCGATAATAATCACCTTGGAAGAAAATATAATTATTCCTTAGTACTAGCTCCATATTTTCCAATACTATCTTAAATTCATCTGGTTGTAGAAAATCCATTTCAATCAAAATCTTTTCAAACCAGTCCATGCCAATTGAGTGCGGTATCACAGTAAATAAATCTTGTACGTCAATAGTAACAAATATTGCACTGTCGTTATATGTCACTCTACCAATTCTTTGTAAAAAATCCCATGAGTCTATTAATATGTGTTGGTATTTGGCATAAAAAACTTTTAGTTTTGTATCTATGTAAATTGCCAATGGTTGTGTCTTAGAGCCTTGAGAAGACACTATAGGTCTCATGGGTGGATTTTGTATACTTTTATGCGTTTTGGGAATACCAAAAATTGCTGGTATAACTGGTTTCCTGACTTTCAGGAAGTCATGTAACTCCAAATCAATGAGACCTTGCATCAGGTTGTCATCCAGGATGTAATCAATTTTTTGATATGAAATGTTAATTTCATTCTTGGAAACCACTGAGTAATAACTACTGTTGTTAAGTATGTCAAGCATCTTTTTGGTATACTCCCACTGGTCCATAAGAACCATACCCCCACCCTTGTCGGGTTTCAACACCTGTATTCTGTCGTTGTGTCTGAGTTCATAAATAAGTTGAATTTCGTCTTGGGTTAGATTATTTTCTAATTTCTCTTTGTTGTGGGGATAGTTATTTCTAACTAGTTTCGTGAGTATGTTCTCAAAATTCATAATATCATGCTGCAGTGGGGGGTTGAATGTACTTCATCTCTTTAAAGATCCTGTGTCATCATCTAATCTTTCTTCTTTAAACATAACAGTAAAATTCAATTTCCTCGTAAACATTTTAATGTCTAATAAAATCCTGTCAATACTGGGTATACTACGTGGTACGAATGTAAATCCTTTAGTGAACAATTGGAAAAAAGTTTTGTTAATTGTCAAGTCAGTGTAGTTAAAAATGTTGAAATTATCTAAAGAATGTATAATGGAATTGCCTTCATTCCCCCTTTGTATGTAATCATTACAATTCTGTACATTGTCATTCAGTGTATTACTGGAAAAAAGGCTAGTGAAAAAACTATCATTGGATTCATCAACTATTTGTATAATCTCTTGTTGTTTGGATTGTATTGGTAATCTCTCGTTATCTGGGCATATGACTGTCTCTGAGGGGCTCGATTTTTTATCCTTTTATATATATATATATTGTTGTTCATTTCTTTCAGGAGTAAGTAGTAAGTGTAGCATTTCTCCTGTGAAGCACATGTGATGTAATGTCATGTACACCTGTCTGTAGAGTGTCTTCCCAGCAAGTAACTTCTATATTACTGATGTTCAGGGCCAGTGTTAGCAGTCTGGGGGCCCCAAGTGCATTTCAAGTCTAAGTATCACCCTGTCACTGCTACCCTTCCTAATCAACATTTTACTTCATACTGTGGAATTTTAGGAGAATGCACACAGACTAAACTGTAGCTGTGCTGCTGTAACATTAACATAGGCCTGTGAACCACACCATGTTGACCCAACTCACAGAGGGAAATTCACAGTGACTGACATTTAGTTGTATTGATGTTAGATTACAAAAACCCTATGCACATGTCTGGCTTTAGGCTAAATGGTTCCCTTTGCAAAGGGCTCCACGGTGCCTCCCCACTGCCTATGTTTTCACTACCTCCCTCACATATTCTCTTCATCCAGTGCTACTTCCTGTTTCCACCTATCCCAGGCTCTCCACATATTGCAGATTGGTTTTCTTCTTCCTTTTTTCACATTTTGCTTTACTCTTCAGCTTTCTCCAGAAGCTATGGCTTTCTAGATGCCCTGAACTGCATTTTAGAGTTTTTTTAAACAACCTTTTAATCCAGTGATGGTCTGAACTAAAACATGACTAAAAAAAAAAATTCATTGTCAGTGTTCAATTTTACTTTTCCTTGCTTCCTTTCAACACACCCTAACTAGCCAACACAGCACAATAATAACTCTGTAGGAAATAACTGATTTAAGCAGTGGGTCTAGGGGCCACCAGAATACCAGAAACCATAGGGTTATAGGTGCTCTGAGGTACAGTTTACAACATTTTCCTAACATTTTGATCCTGTGGTGGAGTGAAATAAATCATGAATAAGAAAATAAATTTAGTCTTATTTTTTCCATTCAAGGAAAAATAAATTGTGTCCAAGACTTAATGTCCAAACCTGACAAAACAGTCACAGCTCTCACTAAACGGAGAGGACAAATGTTTGAAATGATACATAAATTCTATCTGGGACTACTATCTTCCTACACTCCTCCCCTCAAAAAAGTTAGCATCTGTGCATCCCTCTGGTGTTACACAGGGATTAAAGCAAAGGAAGAAATAGCCATGGTCATCTATTTCAATTGACTGCTGCCATATATACACATAGTATTCCTCCTTACCCCTACCCCCAACAGGCAGCTACCTGCACATAGGCCTGATGTTTGATTGTGAGGAAAGTGAAATGTTTATTTGCGAGGAAAATGAAAAAAAAATAAAGATCACAGTAATAAATTCCAACTTGTTGCCACTACACAGTACACTACCCCTTCAACCTTCTTTGCAGACCTGCACATCTCTGAGGTCTGTGATAGAAGTCAAGGAAAATTAAAAACACTGACCAGACTACCCGCAACCCCCCACACAACCTTCAATAACCTTCTGTACACACCTCTGAGCAAGCCTGGTTTTAGAATGGGTGGTTTTGCAAGAAGAGTCTACCACTAAGTCCATGCCAAAATCCATTTATAAAATCTGGGGTGTGACTACCACCAAATCTTTGGGGCTCTAAAGGTCTGGGTGTTTTGTGATGTATTTTGTGTCTTATTTTTGAAAATAATTACTTTTTAACTACATTTTTACAGGTACCCTGAAGAGTTATGTATGTGTCTGGCATTATTTATTGTGTCTATTGATCAAAATTGGTGATATTTTACACACACACACACACACACACACACACACACACACACACACACACACACACACACACACACACACACACACACAAACACACACAAAATACCCCGACAAGCCAGGTCTGTTACAAGATGCACAAACATACACAAGCATGCTGCATTTTCACCTTCAAAGAAACTGTATGAATGCCAGTTCACCTACAGGACGTCTTTGAGGTAGTGGAGGAAACTAGAGAACATGGGTAAACCCATACAGAGACAGGGAGGGCATTTAGATTCCACACAGAAAAAGTTAAAACCAAGAACTCAATAACTCAATCACAGTAAGAGCACTGGGGAATAACATAAGCTACTTACTGCAACACTGTGGCAATTAGCAGCTGATTTCACACACACACACACACACACACACACACACACACACACACACACACACACACACACACACACACACACCCTTCTGCCAATCACAGACAGCCACCTATCATGTGCAAGTTTTATGTTTGTGATGATGTGATACAAAGGGAAAAGGGAAAGACATTTTGGGCAGATTATTACTCTTACACTGTAGCCCCCCCCCCCCCCAGCATGTATAAGCATAAGCCAAAGCAATATTAGTTTTACACTGATTTCAGCAAATAGCACTAGATTGTGTGACACTATTTCTGCTAACAGCAAATCAGTGACTAATGTTTTAACAGTCAGCAAACAGCAGGGGTAAACCATGTTTATTCACCTCATTGTGAAGGAATACATATATCTCGCTATCCATGATTTCACAGAGTATCCCTGATATCGCCAAAGATTTTCACCCTGTTCCTTGTAAAAGTTTTAATTTGCTGGTAAATCATTTAGGATTACAGACAGTCCTTAATGCCAAACATTAGAGTCTTAACCTTATTGCTCAGAAAATCCGTGTTGCAAAATATGCTATGCTGTAACTTTTTAAGTCTTTCCACTTTTCCTGGTTAGGGGTCGCCACAGCGGAACTCCAGTCCGCTAATGATTGGCAGTGGATTTTTACGGTGCCGAGTTGCAAGCCCGATGCCCAACCTTCAGAGAAGCCACACCTATTCATGCACACACCTACCTGCATGTCTTTAAACGTCACTTGACCGCGGGGAGGACATGCAGACCACACAGAAGGTGCTCCAGACGAGAATCGAATGGGAGAACCTCTTGCTGTGAGGTGACAACACTAACTGCTGCACCACTGCGGCCATGCTGTAACTTTTTAAGTGAAATGGAGAAATATTTAAAAAGTGTTCCTGATTTTGAGTCTTTATTTCTCCATTATTTTTGGCTTTGCTCAGAACTCTTGAACAAAGAATTATAGTATTTGGTGACCAGAAATTATTGATAAATCTTCCTGAAAGAGAACACCATCCCTGAAGATCAGGAGTGTCTGATCTTCTTAAAATGGCAGGTAAGAACTCTGAGCTGCCTGTCTCTATCTCTTAACCTTTCTCAAGTTCGTTCACTGATTATTGGCTTTATCCTAACAGGGTCATATCACAGCCCTGTTTAGGGTAAAGCATGTAATCACAATCTGAATGGTCTTTTTTTTCTCCTCATCTTTCCCAATTAGTGGCAGATTTTGTGGGGCCCCGACACAGTCAAATATGGTCAGGAGACCCCAGCAGCCATGGTTATTGCTGGTAACTAATGCCCTCTATGGTATTATTATTACTGGAGAGAATGCCGCCCCGAAGCAGGCTTTAACTTAGTCAAAGGAACTATGTCAGTGGTAAAACATCTAATGAAATTATGAAGCCTGCTACTTGACAAAACACTGTCACTGCTACTCTTATCTTTATATGTTAAAGGAGAAGAACAGGTGCCCGTCCATATGTTTCTCTTCATCCTATGAGTTATTAGTACCCACTTAGTTTATTAAGCATACAAGATTGCTGTAGTAGCTTTTGTTGTTCTAACAAGCATGTAAAAATTATCAAAAGAAAATTAAATAATTTAATGTGGTTTGGGGCCAACCCCAGAACCAGGGGGCCTCCAGCAACTGCTGGGTTCACTGGTGTCTAAAGCCAGCTATGCTGATGTTGAACATTTCATTTATATTTGGATGTCGTCATGCACAGTATTCCCAAAGACAGTGTTGGTGATGCTCCCACAGATCATGACTAACTGCTAACGTGTGAGCTTGATGCTGAGGTGCTCTTATGATGGGATCTGCTCAATGCAAGGGAACCTCTTGATATTTAATTTTTTAAATTGCTGTGTGGATTTGATTGGATCAGTATGACCATGTGATGTTTTTTCAAAGGTATTTAATTTGTGTGTTTTAGAGTGGTTTATTGTCAGATAAAGGTTCCCTGAATGTTGTTTACAGACAGAAGCACTTAGAAATAAACTGTTGTTATTAATATAATTTAATGTTACCTTTTCCTTCACTGTTTACATACACAAACTGCATATATGCACACACACATATATCATATAAAATGCATATATGCACACACACATATATCATATACATTATTTATATATATATATATATATATATATATATATATATATATATATATATATATATATATATATATATTTTATATATATATATATATATATATATATATATATATATATATAGGCGGCCACAGTGGTGCAGCGGTTAGCATTGTCGCCTCACAGCAAGAGGTTCTCTGGTTCGATCCTCAGCTGGGGTGCCTTCTGTGCGGAGTCTGCATGTCCTCCCTGTGGTCGCGTGGGTTTCCTCTGGGCGCTCCGGTTTCCTCCCACATCCCAAAGACATGCTGTAGGTGGATTGGACACTCTAAATTGGCCCTAGGCATGAGTGCAAGTGTGTGTGTGCCTTCTGTGGAAGGTTGAGTGCTGGGCTGGCAACTCAACACCATAAAATCTCTACTGCCAATCATGAGTGGACAGGTGATCTGCTGTGGTGACCCCTAACTGGGAAAAGCCAAAAGAAGAAGAAGAATATATATCTATCTATCTATATATATATATATATATATATATATATATAAGGGGGCGGCCACGGTGGTGCAGTGGTTAGCATTGCCGCCTCACAGCAAGAGGTTCTCCGGTTCAATCCTCAGCTGGGGTGCCTTCTGTGCGGAGTCTGCATGTCCTCCCTGTGGTCGCGTGGGTTTCCTCCGGGTGCTCCGGTTTCCTCCCACATCCCAAAGACATGCTGCAGGTGGATTGGACACTCTAAATTGGCCCTAGGTGTGCATGTGAGTGTGCCTTCTGTGGAAGGTTGGGCGCCGGGCTGGCAACTCGACACCGTAAAACTCCACTGCCATTCAATGTGCGGACAAGGTGATCCGCTGTGGCGACCCCTAACCGGGAAAAGCCGAAAGAAGAAGAAGAAGATATATATATATATATATATATATATATATATTTATTTACACAGAGACACACACACACACATGCACACAGACTCATTCACTGCTGACATCGACGGAGCAGTGTGTTTGTGTGAGATTCAGTGACTGGTGAAGATACAGACATTTTCACCTTTACTCCACTGTTGTGCCATCTCAGAGTTAGCAAATATAGATATGTGAGGGTTTGGGGTACAGATAGGTTCATAGGTTCATAGGTAGGTACTAGGCTATCTGCCCAAAGGCATTTATAAGCCTAGCTGGAATGTTTTAGCTTTTGCCGCCCCCTTAGATTAGTTCCCTGTGCCTCTGTCCAGCAGAGCCACTGAAGTGATCCCCGGGGTAAACTTCCTGTTTCCCACCCACTCGTCAAGATTTCTCTTGAAGAGTGTTAGTGAGGAGCTCTGCCTAATGTAGATTGGAATCTTGTTTCAGAGCATGGGAAGTCTCTGGGACAGGAATCTATCCCTCCAGCATGTCCTATTTATTGTTGTGGTGAGGTTTAGATCCCTAGAGCATGTGGCTCGAGGGGATATGGTTTTCTTTAGGTGTAGCATGTCTTTCAATTCTGGGTTGGACATGGCCTTGTATGTCAGGCAGAGATCACCTCTGAGTAGGTGGTATGCAACCGAGTACAGCTGGAGTTTCTTCAGTCGAGCTGCATAGGGCATCTGTTTGAGGCCAGTGATACTCTTCATGGTCTTTCTAGCTGTTGCAGGTGTCTTGTAAGGTACATCCCAAATGGGGCATTGTACTCTATGATGGGTCTGATGAGTGATGCGTAGAGGGGCACATTGACCTCTTTTGATCTGGATGCAAACCCTTTTGTAATTAGGTGGGCCGCAGAGAAGGATTTTCCAACCACTTTGGCAATGTGATTATCAAAGGAGAGATTACTATCTACTTGGGTCTCCAGATCCCTTATTTCGTCTTCCGTATTTAGGGGGCTACCACCTATATGGTAATTTGTGGGTACTTTGTTTTTTCCAAAGGGGATGACTATGCACTTTTTGGCATTTAGCTTGAAGCCATGGTTTTGACACCAGGTATCTGTCTCAGTGAGACAGGAGGATGTTTGTGTCAGCCGGAGATTCAATTATAGCCCCTAGTTTGCAGTTGTCTGTGAACTTGGTCAGCCATAGTCCTCCTGTGCTTGCCTGTACCTCTGAGAAGTATATGCCGAACAGGACAGGTCCTAGAACTGAGCCCTGGGGAACGCCACTTGTAACCGGTTTAGAGTCAGACCTAGCTCCTACAACTCTTACCATGTGGGTTCTGTCTGTGAGCCAGTTGATGATGATACAGGATGATGGAGCAA